>NC_059348.1:5274181-5342303 GCF_019703515.2 Myxocyprinus asiaticus | reverse complement strand
ACGGAACTACTTTTGTTGGATTATATATTGTCCCAGAAATAATTGCGATAAACGCATTTGTCATTTTAAGACCATTTTATGCCACTGATATAAAGATATATAATAGCATAATAATGCAAGTACACCCTTTCAAAGAGCAATGAACTTTTAATTTTTAAGAATATTCAGACATTGGAATCAGAATGTAAAAAAAATAAAGTCAGGAAGGCCCATCTCCATCTCCAACTGCGGTTTTTGTTCCCAGCTCGGAAAACTGGATGGGATGATTGTTTTATATGAGCTTTTAGGTAAGTTGTATTGCTACTTTTTGTTGCCACTGTTTTTTTTTTTTTTTAAATTATTTTCTCCCTGTGACGAGGAGGGTGGGGCTCAGAAGAGAGAAATTCCGTGACTACGCATGCCCGGCCCCCAGTCGGGCTAATCAGCCGAGGAGAGGGATTGGTGCAACGAGATACGGTAGTTTGGAAGAGAGCTACAGGCAGCTGCCCTGTATGTGTTTATGTTTGTGTGTTTTTGTGTTTGAGTTTATTAAAACATTACTTTGATACTTCGTCCGGTTCCTGCCTCCTCCTTTCCATTGAACCCTGTTACATTGGTGCAAAAACCCGGGAAGGAGGAGGGATCCGTCATAGTGTCCTCGCCACTACCATCCACCCCAAAGGAGCAGCCGCGGCCATCCGCCGGGGGACGGAGGAGTTGCTACCGGCCGCAGAGGAACGGCCACCGTCCGCAAGGGGAGGGGCTCACTGCCGGCCACCTGGAGTGGTGGGGCTGCTGCCAGGGGCGGAGGAGTTCCCTACCGGCCGCCGAAATGCGGAGGGGCGTTCCGTCCGCCAGGGGTCAGAGGACTGGCTCCGGTACGCCCGGGGAGGGGTGGCTGTTGTCCGCCAGAGGGTGGAGGAGTGATCAAGGACCAGGCGACGGCGTGTCTGGGAACCGACGAGTAAGTTTTTTTTCCTCTCTCTCGCTCACTGTCACTCTGCGTTGGCCTTTCCCTCTCCTCTTTTTGTTGTTTTGTTTTTCCCTCCCCTTGTCTCCCTCCCAGGTCGTAGAAGGCAGGGAAAGGAGGGAGGAGTGCGACAAGGTGGAGGGCGGGGCCGGGCCATGAATACGCACGGCCGCCCCCAATCGGAGCTGTGGAATGCGTATTTGAAACCAAGTCCATTTGGACTTATTCTTCCATAATTTTCTGGCTGGAATTATGCAGTCATCGGGAAAAACCCCTTTTTACAGGGCTCGACATTGAGCATCGTCATGTGCATGTCCTTCGGACAAGTAAATTGATCATTCACTTGTCCGAGTAAAAAAGTTACTTGTCCGGAGACAAAACAGATGAAAGACTTCATCATCATCATTTACACCTAATTGGGATTATGAACACGGAGCAGAAAGACAGTAAATCATTACTCACCCTCAAGCCTGTATGAATTTCTCTCTTCTGAGGAACACAAAATTAGATTTTTGGCAGAATGTTATTCACAGTCACTATTCACTGTCACTGCATCTTTTTTTTTTTTTTCTTCCATAAAATAAAATAAAAGTGGATTGAGATTGTAACATTTTCCCTAACATCTCCTTTTGAGTTCCACGGAAGATAGAATGTCAGACAGGTTTGGAACAACATGAAGGCGAGTAATGATGACAGAATTTTTGTTAACACTTTACAATAAGGTGCATTAACATTAGATAATGCATTAACTATCATGAACTAACAATTAATATTTTACAGCATTTATCAATCTTAGTTAATGTTAGTTACTAAAAAAATAAAATTGTTCATTGTTAGCTCATAGTGTATGAACTAAAGTTTACATATACAACTTTTTATTTTAAAGTATGAAAATGTATTAATATAGCCTACTGTATGTTGGAATTAACATTAACCAAGATTAATAAATTATATAAAAGTGGTGTTTATTGTTAGTTCATGCTAACTGATGGAGTTAACTAACGTTAACAAATGGAACATTTTTGTAAAGTGTTACCGAATTTTAATTTATGGGTAAATCATCTCTTTGAGAGTAAAAGTCAATTCTCACCAGTTGCATTAAAAACGGCTGTTTAATATTGACAAAATGCATTGAAAATATTAACAGATAAAATCCTGAGGGAACCTTGCCACTAAATCAGTTATGTTGTATATTCAAAACAGATATGCATATTAAAGATAGATAATATGTTTTCATTGTGTGTAATTTATTAATGTTATAATGTATATTGTTATATACTGAATAAAATTGACAGATTCACATGGCAGAGAAAATACCTCGGTTACATACATTAGATGGAGCTCTAGAAAGATGTGAGATGTAATGGGTGCATAAGTCTGTTTTAAGCATTCCTCTTCACTCTACAGATGGTATTATTACACAAAGCATTTTTGCAATTTCTGCCTTTCTTGCTGTATTATGAGAGAGCGCCACGATGTTACAAGACAAAATTACATCTCTCCAACGTTGCACGCCTGTGATGAAGACAGCTTTGTTGATTATAAACAGGAGCAATAGTTTTATTGCAGCGCTCGCTTATATACGTGGTACAACACCATTCGCATGTCCAATTAACAGGTTTATACTCATTTATATGTGCAAAATCTATAGTTCAGTAGATACGGGCTTCCCCGCTGCTCGCGCTCACAAGCTGCTGAACACTGCACCACGAGTGAAGGCGAGAGGGAGAGAGTGTGACACGATAAATGGAATTCCCCGCATTTTGAAAGTGAAACATGCAGGAATGATTAAAATTGTGCTCAATCCCTGCTATCCCGCGCTATTTAGCTAACATTCGTTATTGAGATTTTAATCAGGCTACTTGTCCGGTCAGGCAAGTAAAATTCTCTTTAACTTGTTCGTTTAAAATTTCAATGATGATGATAAATGATAATGTCGAGCCCTGTATTAAAACACCTATTAGCCTTGAGTAATATGACATCTTCAACTGTCGCTGTCCGCTCTGTGTGTGTGGAGATGCCCGAGCCCCACCTCCGACAAAAAAAGAGCAGATGAGAGGACAGAAGCAACGCGACTGGATAAAATGTTGGTGACATTCATTCTTATTTAAACAAACATACATATAAACACAATGGGCAATATCGAGGTCAGCAAAAATGATTGAGGTCATGTCCATGTATCGTATGATAAGTCAATAACGTAATTATCGTGACAGGCCTAGCTGTCGGCTTTGTTTCACTGAAGTCGGGTATGTCTCAGTAAGCACATCTAGCATAACTCATTTGCGGCGACATCATTACATGTGTCTCTTGAGCTAACAGGAGCAAAGCATAAACAGCCTGTGCAAGTTAGTCTCGTCACGGCATTCAAGCGGCCTCTCACTGCAAGCTCAGACAGAGCTAAAGCACCATAGGAGTGTTTATTGCTGTAGATACACGACCATACTCAGTCGTCGAGAACACAGGATTTAAGCATCTGCTTAACATGCTTGAGCCCCGTTATAAACTTAAAATTGAGTGATAAGTACAAGTGGTGAGTTGAAAGGCAAAAGACACAGAAATCTGCACCAATTATGTCTTAATTGTGTTTTTTACTTTTATTATTTATGTTTTTATAAAATGTGCATCTAAGAGGCTCTTAAGTATTGAATTGTAATTTCATTGAAGAAATACACATTGTGCAGTCATGTATAAATAATCCTTCACAATAATTTTTTTTTTTTTTTTTACCATATTTGATGGAATTAACACGAGAAAGGTAGAATTAACAATTTGCACATTAAAGATCACATTGAAATAGACTCTGCTATTCAATTTCAAATCTTGAAATGAATGTTGAAAATAAATATTTTCATTTTAGACCTGATGAAATTGAAAGTGGAAAGTCAACAACCGAATCAAGTGGAGGAGAAACACCATCTGTTTCCGAGAGTTGATGATTTTGTAACTGGACAAAATTCACAAAAAAGAACTCAAAGACTGAGAGTAAAAAAATCTTTCACCTGCCCTTTGTGTGGAAACAGTTTTTCAGAGAGATGTCACCTTAAGAGACACATGAAAATCCACACTGGAGAGAAGCCTTTCACCTGCCCACTTTGTATGAAGAGTTTCAGAGATAGAAGTAATCTGCAGAGTCACATGAGAATCCACACTGGAGAGAAACCTTACACATGCACTCATTGTATGAAGAGTTTTAGAGACAACAGTCACCTTCAGAGACACATAAGAATGCACACTGGAGAAAAACCTTACACCTGCCATCTGTGTGTGAAGAGTTTTACACGTAAAGGAAGTCTTAAGATGCACATTCGAATTCACAAAGGTGAGAGGCCTTTCACCTGCCATCAGTGTGGGATTACTTTCACACAGAAAGTAAATCTTAATATGCATATTCAAATTCACGAAGGTAAAAGGCCTTTTACCTGCCATCAGTGTGGGAATACTTTCACACGTAAAGGGAGTCTTACTAAGCACATGAGAATTCACACTGGTGAGAAGCCTTATACATGCCCACACTGTGAGAAGAGTTTCAGACAGGCATGCAATCTCAAAAGTCATCTGTCTGTGCATTCTGGAGAAAAGTCATATAGCTGTGATCAGTGCGGAATTTTTTTTTCTTCTGCATCAGTCTTAAGAACACACCGGAAAATTCATCCAATTGAGAAGCCATACTTGTGTTCATTTTGTGGAAAGAGTTTTTCACAGCTGCGTACTTTAAAAGAGCACCAGAACATACATACTGGTGTGAGAGATCACGTGTGCTCTGAGTGCGGGAAGGCCTTTCTCAGAGTTCACGACTTGGAACGTCACAAAAGAATCCATACTGGGGAAAAACCTTACAAGTGTTCACATTGTGGAAAGAATTTCAGTCAATCAAGAACCCTAAAAGCACATGAGAGAGTGCATACTGGAGAGAAGCCGTACCACTGCACTTCATGTGGGAAGAGTTTCACCCAAGCAAGTACTCTTCTGACTCATAATAAAAAAAAACATTGTCCAGAGTTTTCGCAATGAGCAGTGTTCATCTTTTTAAATGTAAATGGTGTGACATTTCGAAAAACCAGAAGATGGAATTTCTCTCAAAAGAATACAATTACAAATAAAGTTGCAAGCCGCAATTAAATAGTGGCAAACAATTTGATTGAATATAGAATTCTGATGATGATATTAAGTAGAGTGGTGGAAAAAGACATGTTTAATTGCAAGTAGTGTAACAAATCTGCTTCTAAGATTCAACCAATAGGTTAAGCTGTCACCAAATATATATGGTATTGTCAGAGCTTGGTCACAATGCCAAGTTTCATGTCAGTACGCCAAAGCGTCCATGAGATACTGTTGAAGTCAAAAGTTTACATACATCTTAGCCAAATACATTTAAATACATTTACGTTTTTCACAATTCCTGACATTTTATCATAGAAAACATTCCCAGTCTTAGGTCAGTTAGGATCACTACTTTATTTTAAGAATGTGAAATGTCAGAATAATAGTAGAAAGAATTATTTATTTCAGCTTTTATTTCTTTCATCACACTTCCAGTGGGTCAGAAGTTTACATACACTTAGTTAGTATTTGGTAGCATTGCCTTTAAATTGTTTAACTTGGGTCAAACATTTTGGGTAGCCTTCCACAAGCTTCTCACAATAAGTTGCTGGAATTTTAGCCCATTTCTCCAGACAGAACTGGTGTAACGGAGTAAGGTTTGTAGGGCTCCTTGCTCGCGCACGCTTTTTCAGTTCTGTCCACAAATTTTCTATCGGATTGAGGTCAAGGCTTTGTGATGGCCACTCCAATACCTTGACTTTGTTGTCCTTGAGCCATTTTGCCACAACTTTGGAGATATGTTTGTGGTCATTGTCCATTTGGAAGATCCATTTGTGACCAAGCTTCAACTTCCTGACTGATATCTTGAGATTTTGCTTCAATATATCCACATAATTTTCCTTCCACATGACGCCATCTATTTTGTGAAGTGCACCAGTCCCTCCTGTAGCAAAGCACCCCCACAATACGATGCTGCCACCCCCATGCTTCACGGTTGGGATGGTGTTCTTTGGCTTGCAAGCCTCACCCATTTTCTTTCAAACATAACGATGGTCATTATGGCCAAACAGTTAAATTTTTGTATCATCGGACCAGAGGACATTTCTCCAAAAAAGTAAGATCTTATGTGCACTTGCAAACTGTAGTCTGGCTTTTTTATGACGGTTTTAGAGCAATGGCTTCTTCCATGCTGAACAGCCTTTCAGATTATGTTGATATAGGACTCGTTTTTTACTGTGGATATAGATTCCTGTTTCCTCCAGCATCTTCACAAGGTCCTTTGCTGTTGTTCTGGGATTGATTTGCACAGAATGTGTCTCCTTCCTGAGCGGTATGATGGCTGCGTGGTCCCATGGTGTTTATACTTGTGTACTATTGTTTGTATGGATGAACGTGGTAGCTTCAAGCTTTTGGAAATTGCTCCCAAGGATGAACCAGACTTGTGGAGGTTCACAATGTTTTTTTTCTGAGGTCTTGGCTGATTTCTTTGGATTTTTTCATGATGTCAAGCAAAGAGGCACTGAGTTTGAAGGTAGGCCTTAAAATACATCCACAGGCACACCTCCAATTGACTCCAATTAACCTATCAAAAGCTAATTGGCTAATTGCCTAAAGGCTTGAAATCATTTTGGGGAATTTTCCAAGCTGCTTAAAGGCACAGTTATCTTAGTGTATGTAAACTGTTAACCCACTGGAATTGTGATATAGCCAATTAAAAGTGAAACAATCAAAACAATTGTTGGAAAAATGACTTGTGTCATGCACATAGTAGATAGTTACAAACTATAGTTTGCTAATATGAAATCTGTGGAGTGGTTAAAAATTTAGTTTTAATGACTTCAAACTAAGTGTATGTAAATTTCTGATTTCAGCTGTACAGCCTAAGATCCTTATTGGCACCTTGCCATGAAATTCATTGGTGTGTTATCTTGATCTATCAAAAAGCTTTTCATAACTTTTTGTCATAAGTGTACCTAGGTGATACATGCCAGAAATCAGGCAAATCAGATATACGGCCTTGGAGTTAAAAAAAGTAGGTTTTCAATTACATTCAAAATGTGAACAGGAAGTATGTCTGACTATGGCAAATCTGGTATCATACTCGGCATGACCTAAGGAAGGTAATGACAAGTCTCATGACAATAGGCTAAATTAATCAAAAGTTATAACCTTTTCATTATATCTTTTGACCACTTTTGAGTGTCTTCAGAGTATGGTCCCGATGGCATGTACCAAATTTTGTATCGATATGCTAATGCGTTTGTAAAATACATCATTTTATGACAAAATTCATAATGGTAGACGCCCAGTATGGCCAACATTTAAAGAGCCCAGTCGCATGATTTAAGGCCAAACTATTCAGAGGTTATAGCCAAAAATTGCTTTTTCATATTTCTTGACAAGTAGGTGGCACTGTGCCGAAACTATGCAAGTACCCTCAGGACGTGATGGCTATGACATATGCCAAATTTCGTGTCAATTCGCTAAAGCATTGCGAAGATACAGCCCCATGTCTATTTTGGTGTATTCGCCATCAAATTCGTTGCTGCGGTACACGAAAATGGTTTGGACTATCATCATGAATTCCATAACATTCAGAATGGTGGAAAATCTAGTCAGGACTTGACTCGGCATGAGCCAAGGAATCAGAGGAAATAATTTTGTTACTAGCCCTAACAGTTCAAAAGTTATGAACATAAAATACTGTAAATGCAAATTTGAACAGATGGTGGCGCTACAGGGTTTGAGATAGAGACAGCAAATTTGGGTCAATCGTAGTTCAGTGTGTCCAAATTTCACAACTTTCCTCCTAAGGGTTCTATGGGCTGCCATAGACTTCGAGAGTGGACAAATAATAATAAGATGATGAAGAAAACTAATGGATACAATAGGTGCCTATGCACCACTGGTGCTTATGTCATTAATTGTCAGTGCTAGAGTATATTGTGCTGAATTTTCATGAAAACTCTCGAGAATTGTATATTTTATGTAATATGTTGTTACGTCTGGGGACGTTTAATTTTAATCATTTATTTGCTGTTCATTTATCTATTTACAGCAAAGATGATGTATGTTCATGATGGGCTGTGGGTTTGTGGGACCATGAATATGTAAAAATTGTTATAATATGAAAACATCCATTGAATGATTGTAAAAATGTTGAGTGTCTCTTATTAAAAGAAAGCATGGTGTGTATAAATTTATATAGTGCAACAGATTCAATGTAAACAAAGAACAGTTGGGGCAAACGAACAGTAGTGAATACAAGTTGAAACTGATTTTGTGCAAACAAAGTGTACAGTCAGTGAAAGTCCACCAATGTCTAAAAGATAATAAACAATTTTTATACGTGTTTGTTGTCACTTTCACTTATTTGTCGTGTGATTATTCAGAGCCCATTTTAAAGAAATAGTTCACCAAAAAAAAAAAAAAAATTCTCTCATTTACTCACCCTTATCATGCAGTCTCAAACTCATATAGCTTACTTCTTCGAAACCCAGACTAAGATATTTTGTACATGATGTGTTTGTCCATACGATGCAAGTCAATGTGACCTCAAAATGTTCAAGCTACAAAAAGGGCAAAATAAAAGTAGTATATTTAATATAATATGGCTGCCGAACTGTATCTTAATATCAATACAACAGGCAAAAGAATGGCAAGCTAAAACCAGATAGCACACATACTGATCAAAAGTTTCAGAACACTTAAGATAGTAGTGTACATCACCCAGACATCTATTTGTGTTTTTTCATCTGGAAGACATATTTTTAAGAGTGTTTGCTCATCTGTAATACGTCTATAAAATGTTTCCTCTCATATGTCAAAAGGACACACAGCAGATGTCTTTGAGACAAATCTGATTTTGAATATACAGGTGCATCTCAATAAATTAGAATGTCGTGGAAAAGTTCATTTATTTCAGTAATACAACTCAAATTGTGAAACTCGTGTATTAAATAAATTCAGTGCACACAGACTGAAGTAGTTTAAGTCTTTGGTTCTTTTAATTGTGATGATTTTGGCTCACATTTAACAAAAACCCACCAATTCACTATCTCAAAAAATTAGAATACATCATAAGACCAATCAAAAAAACATTTTTAGTGAATTGTTGGCCTTCTGGAAAGTATGTTCATTTACTGTATATGTACTCAGTACTTGGTAGGGGCTGCTTTTGCTTTAATTACTGCCTCAATTCGGCGTGGCATGGAGGTGATCAGTTTGTGGCACTGCTGAGGTGGTATGGAAGCCCAGGTTTCTTTGACAGTGGCCTTCAGCTCATCTGCATTTTTTGGTCTCTTGTTTCTCATTTTCCTCTTGACAATACCCCATAGATTCTCTATGGGGTTCAGGTCTGGTGAGTTTGCTGGCCAGTCAAGCACACCAACACCATGGTCATTTAACCAACTTTTGGTGCTTTTGGCAGTGTGGGCAGGTGCCAAATCCTGCTGGAAAATGAAATCAGCATCTTTAAAAAGCTGGTCAGCAGAAGGAAGCATGAAGTGCTCCAAAATTTCTTGGTAAACGGGTGCAGTGACTTTGGTTTTCAAAAAACACAATGGACCAACACCAGCAGATGACATTGCACCCCAAATCATCACAGACTGTGGAAACTTAACACTGGACTTCAAGCAACTTGGGCTATGAGCTTCTCCACCCTTCCTCCAGACTCTAGGACCTTGGTTTCCAAATGAAATACAAAACTTGCTCTCATCTGAAAAGAGGACTTTGGACCACTGGGCAACAGTCCAGTTCTTCTTCTCCTTAGCCCAGGTAAGACGCCTCTGACGTTGTCTGTGGTTCAGGAGTGGCTTAACAAGAGGACAACTGTAGCCAAATTCCTTGACACGTCTGTGTGTGGTGGCTCTTGATGCCTTGACCCCAGCCTCAGTCCATTCCTTGTGAAGTTCACCCAAATTCTTGAATCGATTTTGCTTGACAATCATCATAAGGCTGCGGTTCTCTCGGTTGGTTGTGCATCTTTTTCTTCCACACTTTTTCCTTCCACTCAACTTTCTGTTAACATGCTTGGATACAGCACTCTGTGAACAGCCAGCTTCTTTGGCAATGAAAGTTTGTGGCTTACCCTCCTTGTGAAGGGTGTCAATGATTGTCTTCTGGACAACTGTCAGATCAGCAGTCTTCCCCATGATTGTGTAGCCTAGTGAACCAAACTCAGAGACCATTTTGAAGGCTCAGGAAACCTTTGCAGGTGTTTTGAGTTGATTAGCTGATTGTCATGTCACCATATTCTAATTTTTTGAGATAGTGAATTGGTGGGTTTTTGTTAAATGTGAGCCAAAATCATCACAATTAAAAGAACCAAAGACTTAAACTACTTCAGTCTGTGTGCATTGAATTTATTTAATTCACAATTTTTTTAATTTCACAATTTGAGTTGAATTACTGAAATAAATGAACTTTTCCACGACATTCTAATTTATTGAGATGCACCTGTATGTAAATCTGCTCATTATAACATGTTTATCAGATGTTTGAGTGCAAAAGTAAGAATGTGATTCTTTACAAATGAAACGCTCTTAAACAGATATCTGGGAGATTTACGTGCCGTCTGAGAATGTTATGAGAGACTTCAACTACCACCGGTTACAATTACGTACAGTTGTAAGGATAAATCTCAGACTTCTGTGAACTTTATTTTTATTTTTATTTTATTTTTTTTATAGAAAGGCATACAGTTTGTTTTATTAGGCTATCAAAGGAGTAAAATGCATGTGCCCACTTATAGAGAAATTTAAGATTAAATGGGTTAATTTCCCTGTTGATCATTATTGAAACGATTTTAGGAGGAGGTAGAAGTTTTAATTGCGCGTGCACATAACTGATATGAGTACATTGTGCATTAAGTGATTAATGGATTAACAATATTAATGGATCATTACAATATCTCTGATCTCATTCCATATTCTAATTCTGTTATTTCAGCCAAATGTTACATTCACAAAAAGAGAACAGCACAAAAAGCCTTTGTATATTATATTTACAATGACCTTAAAAGCTGGGTGAAAAGAGGCAAGTAATTGTAATCCTCTCTGTTTTTCTGTATGTTTAATATATTTAAACTACATTTAATAATATATAACCTATGTAATGTAGCGGACATCTACTCGCACCACAGGATCAAAATAAGGACAAACACCACCAGTGCCTTTTTGTGTGTTTACTGCAATCATAAAATGGGACAGTGTTACAACAATCTTCCTTTTCACAATCTCTCCTCAGAGTGCTTCTTGCAGACTCGGTACATTACAAAGTATTATATTTTGATTTTATATTAGATTGTTCCATTCAATAAAATGCATAACAACACCAAAGGCATATTTTATTAAACTAACAATTGATGAATTATGAAAATTGAAATAATAAATGAAAAAAAATTCACCAACCATACCTGCAATCATAAAATGGGACAGTGTTACAACAATCTTCCTTTTCACAATCTGTGAATACATTATTCAGTTAGTACATTGTCCCATCTCTCTAATATGCAGGCAACCACAGTATCACAAAGTCAAAACTCACAGGTTCAGTAACTTTTTCCCTTTTCTAACCATAGAATATTATTTTAAAACACCGAACTACCTTACCCAGAATGCATTGCCATTTATTGGCGCACTCTTCACTCCGTGCAGTAAAAAATTAACCAGTTACATCTATCAAAGAAGCAAACGAAATAAAATTCAGATTGATGCAGTCATTTAACAGACCTTTCCTTGCTTACACAGGCAGTGATTTGCAATATTACACCGTTCCTGAAATATGATACAACAATAAGTACTGAAAGCAATAAAATGTTTATACAGTTTACTCATACCAGGATCGATAACATTTTCTCTGTCGTATCTTATCGTGGTCTCACCATAACATACATTTAATGTACATTAAGAATCTATTTTAAATTGTTCGCTAACTGAGACACCTACCTCTCCACAGAGTGCTTCTTGCTGACTGAGGAGTAGTGATGTCCAGTTCGTGAATGAATCGTTCTTTTGAACTGGTTCTTTTTAGTGAACGAGTTGAACTAATTCACCAAATCGGACTGAATCGTTTTAAAAAGTTCGTGTCTCGAGTCAACACTGATCCACAAGTTACTCTGTCTTAACCTGTCTCTCAGATGTGCCTGACACTCCGAATCAAAATGAGCTGATAACCGGGAGTAATATGATCCTAGAACTGGCGATATCTGCTTTTGCCAACACTTTTTTGCAATTAACCGCTCCAACTAGTTCACAAATCGGACTGAACACTCGGGTTGCAACAGTTCTCGAGTCAACAGTACAATGAGTCACTCTTAACAGTTCTCGAGTCAACAGTACACTGAACTGAGAATCACCTCTTTCAGAGGTGTCTGACATACTGAGAACCGATGAGCTGCTGACATTGAGCATGTGTATGATTAAGGGGTGAAATGTATGTTTCAGGTGTATTTTGCTGAACAACAGAGAGTGTAACAAATAAAAAATACTGGAAAAATGTTTATGACTTGATTGTATTACTGTTTTATCAACGTATGAAGATGATCCAGTCTACAGCTCTCGAGTCAACAGTACACTGAATCGTTGGCAGCAGTTCTCGAGTCAACAGTACACTGATCCGAGGACAGCAGCTCTTGAGTCGACAGTACACTGGTCCGAGGACAGACGCTCTTGAGTCAACAGTACACTGATCTGAGGACAGCAGCTCTCGCGTCAGCAGTGCATTGAGCCGATCACAGCATTTTGCGAGTCACCAGTACACTGAACTGAGAATCGCCTCGTTCGGACATACTACTGAGAACTGCTGATCAGGGAGCAGCTGATGAGCATGCGTGAACCGAGGACCTGAATGAGGGGGTGAAACGTTTCAGTCGAGAGATGTAAACAAATTTTACTATTGAGTATTGTGCACGCAGATTATATCTGAAGTTGTGATGAGCTGGATCATGGTTTCTGTAAAAAGGTGAGTTGATTAAGACTAGTTTAATCACTTTTTATGCTTTAAACATGTATAGAACATCCACATTTGTATATCAGTGTCAGTTTTGGGTGCTTTAGGTGCAAAGCTTTAATGTAGGATGTATTGTAAGATCACTGAAGGAAACACTGATGACAATAAACACCCTTATTATTATAACTTAAAATGTTATAATCAGCAATATGCCCTTACATATGGCTTTATTGAATGTGTTTGTGCATGTATTCTATGACGCCGGTGTATGAAAACTTAATCATGATGGCGCCGCGGATGGCTGCCTCGGTGTGGAGCTCCTCAGTTCTTTTGTTGTTTTTGTTTGTTTGTCCTGTGTTTAGTAGTCTTTTTCCAGTCAGTTTTAACAGAGACGAACTGCTGAACATTTGACAGCATATACCAGACAATCTTTTCCCGGTTTTCGAATATTCAGACATTTTGCTAGACAATTTAGTTGGAGGCGCAGCTCTGCTGTTCAAGAGGCGCAGGCAAGGGATATGAGCCGGTGTGCTGGTCAAACTCTATCGGCACAGATTTCGAACAGTGCTGCCGAGTATTCACTTAGCGAATCTCTGCTAACAAAGTGGACGAACTACATCTCCTCACCCGCACAAACAAGGACTTTTCAACCTCTGCTGCCTTGTGCTTCACAGAAACCTGGCTGAGTGAAGCCATTCCGGACAGCGCGTTACACCTGCCGGGCTTCCAGCTGTTCAGAGCGGATCGCATCGCGGAGTTAACGGGGAAAATGAGAGGCGGTGGAACATGCTTTTATATCAATGAAAGTTGGTGTACAGATGTAACAACATTAAAGAGGATGTGCTGTCCTAATTTGGAAGCACTCTTTATTAACTGTAAGCCTTTCTACTCGCCACGGGAGTTTTCCTCATTTATTCTGGTGAGTGTGTATATCGCACCAAACGCGTTTTTGAACACAGTGCTGCAACAGCTGACTGATCAAATCACAGACAAAGAACAACAATACCCGGACTCAGTTATTATTATTCTTGGGGATTTTAACAAACCAAATCTCACATGTGAACTGCCCAAATACAAACAGCACATCACATGCCCCACCAGAGACAGGAACATACTGGATCATTGTTACACAACAATAAAGGATGCATATTGCTCTGTCCCTAGAGCAGCTTTGGGACTCTCTGATCACTGTCTGGTTCATCATCTTCCAACCTACAGGCAGAAATTAAAATCAACCAAGCCAGTAGTAAGGACTGTAAAGAGATGGACCAATGAAGCAGAGCGGGAACTACAAGCCTGCTTTGATTGCACGAATTGGAGTGTTTTTGAGGCTGCAGTCACAGACCTGGACGAGCTCACAGATACTGTTACATCATATATCAGTTTCTGTGAGGATATGTGCATTCCTACTAGGACTTATTTAAAGTTCAGTAATGACAAACCGTGGTTTACAGCAGAGCTCAGGCAGCTTCGTCAGGCCAAATATGATACTTACAGGGGTGGGGATAAAGTCTTGTACAATCAGGCCAGGAACACACTGAACAGGGAAATCAGAGTGGCTAAAAGAAGATACTCTGAGAAGCTGAAAAACAAGTTTTCAGCTAATGACCCTGCATCAGTGTGGAGTGGCATGAAACAACTCACAAATTACAGGACTCCTACCCCCAACCCTGTAGAGAACCAACAACTGGCTGACAACCTGAATGTGTTCTACTGCAGATTTGAAAGGCCCAGACTCACAACCCACACCCACTCTGACCTTCACTTCACACAAACACCAACACCTCCTTCAACCCCCCTCCTCCCCCCTCCTGCAACTCAACCTGCACTTAAGACCTGTGAAGATGATGTGAGGCGCGTCTTTTGGAAACAAAAGACGAGGAAGGCTTCAGGCCCAGATGGCGTCTCACCAGCGTGTCTTCGATCCTGTGCTAACCAACTGGACCCATCTTCACACAGATCTTCAATAGATCATTGGAGCAGTGTGAAGCCCCATGCTGCTTCAAACGCTCAGTCATTATTCCTGTCCCACAGAAACCAAAATCACAGGACTTAATGACTACAGACCTGTCGCCCTGACGTCTGTGGTCATGAAATCATTTGAGAGACTGGTGTTGACCCACCTGAAGAACATCACTGGACCCTTTCTAGATCCCCTTCAATTTGCTTATCGAGCAAACAGGTCTGTGGATGATGCAGTCAACATAGGATTGCATCATATCCTGCAATATCTGAACAGACTAGGGACATATGCAAGGATCCTTTTTGTGGACTTCAGCTCGGCTTTCAACACCATTATTCCAGCTATACTCCAGAATAAATTACACCAGCTCTCTGTTCCCATGTCTATCTGTCAGTGGATTACCAGCTTTCTGACGGACAGGCAGCAGCTTGTGAACTCACTTCTAGCACTTGTACAATCAGCACTTGTGTGCTCTCCCCACTACTCTTCTTCCTCTACACCAATGACTGCATTGCCAAGGACCCCTCTGTCAAGCTCCTGAAGTTTGCAGATGACACCACTGTCATCGGCCTCATCTGAGATGACGATGTGTCTGCATACAGAAGGGAGGTTGAACAGCTGGCTGTCTGGTGCAGTCAAAACAACCTTGAGCTGAACACGCTCAAATGGTGGAGATCATTATGGACTTTAGGAGAAACACCCCAACACTGACCCCCCTCACCATTCTGAACAGCACTGTGGCAGCAGTGGAGTCATTCAGGTTCCTGGGCACTACCATCTCACAGGACCTGAAGTGGGAGACCCACATTGACTTCATTGTGAAAAAGGCCCAGCAGAGGTTGTACTTCCTTCGCCAGCTGAGGAAATTCAACCTGCCACAGGTGCTGCGGACACAGTTCTACTCAGCGGTCACTGAGTCTGTCCTCTGCACTTCAGTAACTGTCTGGTTTGGTTCAGCTTCGAAATCAGACATCAGAAGACTACAAAGGACAGTTTGGACTGCTGAGAGGATTATTGGTTGCCCCCTGCCCCCCCTTCAAGAACTATACACTTCTAGAGTGAGGAAAAAGGCTGGAAAAATCACTTTGGGCCACACTCACCCTGCCCACTACCTTTTTGAATGGTTGCCTTCTGGCCGACAGAGCTCTGAGCACCAGAACTGTCAGGCACAGGAACAGTTTTTTTCCCTCAGGCTATCCATCTCATGAACAGTTAAATTGCCCCATTGAGCAATAACTATGTGCAATACACAGTTTAGTCTTTCTTATATTTATCCAACACATCCAACCTCTTCTGCCACTTCATTCCTCTGAAAAAAACAAAAAAACATTTGCCCTGTACATAACAGATTTTTATTAGATTTGCACTACCCATGTGTATGTGTGTCTGTATGTATGTGTATAATTATTTTTTATTTTTTATTATTATCTATGTCTTGCTACTGTTTTTGTATTGTTTTTGTATTGTTGTACACTGGAAGCTCCTGTCACCAAGACAAATTCAAATTCCTTGTATGTGTAAGCATACTTGGCAATAAAGCTGATTCTGATTCTAATTCTGATTCTGTTAGCATTATATATAGTGACGTCATTACGTGATGACGTAAATGAACTTTTTTTTTTTTTTTTTTTTTTTTTTTTAAGACAGATACATATGTTGCCAGGTAACAAAAAGGAAACTTAAATTTACACCTTATGAGGGCACAAAAGATAAATATAAAAATACAGTTTCCGTTGCTTTAGGAATAACAGAGCTTTAGATAGCTTCCATATACATGTCTAGATCAACTTTGAATAAAGAAAAGAGAGGTTTAGAGCTAGTAAATTTTTATGTATGTATGTGAAATTTAGCTAGTAGATAGTATAAATGAATTATGTAATATTTTCCTGTATTCTCTTTTGAGTATTCGAACAATCCAAAGAAAACATCTTTAAAATGGAAAAAAAAGTCACTTACAAAATGAAGTTGGATAAACAGTAAAAAATCTGACCAAACTTTCTGTGTGTGGGTACGTAGCCAAAACAAGTGAATAAAAGTTTCTTCAGAAGAGTGACAGAAAGAACAGTTTATATCAATATCGGACTTAATTCTCCTAAGAAAGGCTTTTTTGGGGTAAACTTTATGAATCAATTTAAATGTTATTTCCTTTCCATTATTGGTAAGCAGATACTTATGAGGCAAGGACCATACTTTTTCCCAAGGAATACTCTCTACAGTATTATTCCAATATGGTATTATGTAAGGGATTGTTACTATCTCTCTCTGGAAGAGAGCTCTGATTTTACAGTTTATTTATTTATTTATTTTTGTTGCTCTACAGAAAAGCATATTCTTCCAATCATAGTGTCAGTTAAGTTTAAAGAAAAGGTACATGGCCATGGAAATGTAGAACCATGCATCAATAGAGACATTCCGGAGGGAATGGCATTGAAAACAACAGCATATTCATTAGCTGTTATGTGAATTTTATATTTCTGTAAAAACTCTAAATAGTTATAAAGTCTGCCCTGTGTGTTAAAAAGCTGTCCAACTAAGATAAGATTGTTTTCGAACCAGTTGTAAAAGAAAAGTGATTTATTTTTGTAGAGAATATCTTTATTGTTCCATAAGTAATATCTATGTGGGGAAATTTGTGTTTATATATTAGAGACCAAGCCAATAGCATCTGCTTATGAAAGTTAGAAAGTTTGATAGGGATCTTTGCAACATTATAATTACAAAATAGGAGAAAATCCAGCCCACCAACTTTAGAGAAAATATAATTTGGGATAATATTCCAAAGTGAAGAAGGATTATTAAGGAAATTCCTAAAACAGTTAATTTTAAAAGTGTTGTTTAAGGTAGTAAAATCCAAGTAATCCAGACCCCCCTGTTTTATTGGATTCATTAGTACTGATTTATTAATAAAGTGGGTTTTGTTTTTCCAAACAAAATTATTTAACATACTATAAAAAAAAAAGTTTTAAGTTCCTTTATCAGCCTCCAAGGAGAGAGCTGCATACATGAGTCTAGACAGTCCTTCAGCTTTACAGAGTAAGATTCTTCCTCTTACTGATAAGTCTCTTTGCAGCCAAGAATTCAGTTTCTTTTGGGTTTTTATTATTAGAGGATCGAAATTCAGTTTACATCTTGTTTTTTGGTCTTTATTGATTATAATTCCTAAGTATGTAATTTGATCTTTCACAGGGATGTTGCATATAGAGGGAACATCACAGTTTTTAATAGCCATTAATTCACATTTGTTGATATTTAAATAGAGACCTGAAGCTCTGGAAAAGGAATCAGTCAAACTTAAAGCTAAAGGGATTTGAGAGGCGTCATTCAAAAACAAAGTGGTGTCGTCAGCCTGACGTAAATGAACTGGTGAATTAGTTTTTTGAGCCAGTTCATTGAAACGAACCGTCCGAAAGAACCGGTTCGCGGAAAAGAATCGGACTTCCCATCACTTCTGAGGAGTGCAGCGCAGGGGAACATACCACTAACCGGAAAAGGGGGTGGACCACATCGGCAACACAAAAGGCGTAAAACATCTTACTAACCAGGCATATTTTATATAAAGCAGCAGTGCAATTATGAAATACAACAGACACTATAATTGGAATGATATGTAAAACGCTTACATTTTCCATAACATGTGATTTCATGCATACTCTCTCCCCCTCTAGGGAATTGGATTACCCCTTTCTAGTTCTCTCTGCACCGGATAAAATGACTGCACATATATTTAATGAAGTTAGGTGAATTATAACACTTTTACACTACTACAATAATATATATTTTCTGCTAAGGCTGGAAAATTTTAATGTACAAAACTGAGTTTTCCCAAGAGCTCATATTTCACTCATATAGTGGATTTCACATCTTAAATAATTACATTAATAATTTCTTCTCAATTTCTTGTGTACAATCAACCTTTGAAGATTCTAAAAGAGTTCAAATTAACAGACAATATGGTGAATAGATGATCAATATCATTAAAGAATCAGATCCGAGCCGCCGTGCTTCGCTCATTTTAAGGAACGTTTCGTTTCTACGACAACTATATTACACCAACAAGAAAGACAAGTGCTTATTGTTTATTGCGTCACAGTTAGTGATTGTGACGCCACACAGAATGTGGCAGACTGTCTATAATGCGCACACTCGCAAAATTTCAAATATAGACAATCACTCTGATGAACAGCTCTAACATGATCTCTGATGAAGATCCCTGTAGAAAACAGGAAAGATTTAAGAATATAAAACTGAAATAATTATGAGGTTTAGGAGTCTTAGAACATGTCTAACAGTAGATGGCGGTAATGCACAATTGTAGTTAAAAATATCCGCTGTTAAAAAATAAGATGAAGACAAAAAAATAAAAAAAAATTAAGAATATATGAACACTGTCAGTTTGTTTGTTTATTATTCATCTTCCCATCATTGGACAATAGACAGCGGCATGATCGAAGATATGAAGTATGATTATCAAACATCAGACTTTAAATGAAAATCATCAGAATCCGGACTAAATACAGTTTAAACAGCAAGTTTGGATTCATGTGTATAAATGTCGCCAATATTCTCATCATCCTAAAAGAAGACTTGTTTCAACACGAACAGGAATAACTCCAGGTGTTTCAACTGAGATCTGCGGGATAAAACATTGTAAAATGATGTTTATTAAAGAAGAGAGTGAGGACATGAGTTATCCAGAATCATGCAGTTCAAATGTCATGAAAAATGAAGATACTGAAGAACAAAGAGGTTGGTGTCCATTCTTCATTCTTTATTATTGTCTGTTCATGAAGATTAAAGTTAGAAAGATGACAAAAAAGGTCACCAGAACGTCCTTTTTATTTTACTGATAGTCTAATATTTTTTTGCTCTTTTAAGTCATGTTGAATCAAGCGTCGTTCATGCCAGGGGTGGACTGGCCATCGGGAGTACCGGGTGTTTTCCGTTGGGCCGCTGGATAATTTGGGGCACTGTTCTGTTGAAGTCTGTTCCCCCTGTGTTTCCCCTTAGGTTAGTGTTTCCTGTAGCGCTGTTAAACATTAAACATAAGCTGTGCCTCGTTTTGAAGGCTGCGTGCTAGGTAGGACGCGTCCTTTGACAGTATACCGAGTGTCCTCCTTTAAACAGCCTCGTTTAAACGAGATGGCCTTCATAGGACAAACGGAAATGGAAGGTAACATGGTTGCTATGACAGCATGCCATTCTTTAAAAAGCACAAGCATTTTGAGTGAGAAGGGAACAAAGTCCCTCTAGAAGGGAATGTATGAGGTACATTTTAGGAGAGTAAGAAATCTAAGCCATATGTCTAATCCAGTTCTGTTCTAAATTTTAGGTCGATATATCAAACAATTTCAGAAGCAGTACCAGAAATGTCCAATAGAGGACAGCCAAGCTCCATTGGTGAATGATTCCCAAAATACCACATCTGCACAATCAGACTGTGATGATGCGTTTCCGCTTTATTTATTAGTGTAATTCTGGAAGCGTTTCTATAGTGTCACAGCAATGGTTCTATACAGAAAAATACTGTGATTTCTATGTTACTAAGGTGAGTACTTATTTTAATAAAGACCATAACTTACAAAATGGTTATCAGGAGTGGGTCACTGATAGGTATTACAAACTTGATCATCGTAAAATCTTATTTACATGAGGAAAAGGACCACATTTGCATCTAAAAGGTAAACAATAGAGCACTTTGTTCTTCTCCACCTCCACAATCAGTCTGGTATCATCCAATGTTGAACACGAATGAGATAAATTCTGAATTTACTGACGTCATGGTCTGTCACATGCATGTGTTTACAAGTGAAAGCAAACTCGGCTGTGATTGGGTATTGCTGAAGCTGATAGACCTGTTCTATGTTTAATAGTACATAAAATAAAAACATTTTGTCTCATATTTTCAGGCTCATAAATTGTAATTTACTGTAGTTTTAAATGATAATCTGTACTTCTGATTAAGATCTATAATTAACTTATTTTAAATTGGTTTAAATGGTTAAATCTCCTGGAATTTCTTTTTTTCTTTTCATTTGTTTTTCAGATGTGTTCTAATTTGTACAGTATAAAGACACACTAGACTACTAATATATGCTTATTCTGTGCATTGTGTACTTTTTTGTGTCAAATCACACATGCATTTCGGTCACTTTGAGTGCGAGCGGTGCAGCAAAAATAGACTCGGAGCACCAAGGGTCCATTTCCACTCGGTGGCTTTCGGAAAAAAATGCAAAATGGACACACGCATTTGGCATTTGACATTTGACATTATTCTAAAAATTTTGAAGCAATTTGGGTATATATAAGAGGACTATTTTATAGACTGTTTTAAGAGCCACACTTCCTGCTGCCAGGTGGTGGCGCTATGACTGTGACCCAAAATAGTCACATCCATGTGATTTGCCCCCACGACTAAAGACATTTTTCGCCATTAATTTTATGACTTGCGGCAACACCGTTTGGTATATCAAAAATCTGTTCATAATTTAGCAGGGGGGTATTTATCTTACCTAACACAATAATAAATCTGTTAATATTATGCATTTTATTTACATTAAAATGGTATGTTATTACAGTTGAAGTCAGAAGTTTACATACACCTCAGTTTTTCACAATTCCTGACATTTAATCTTGGAAAACATTCCCTGTCTTAGGTCAGTTAAGATCACTACTTTATTTTAAGAATGTGAAATGTCAGGATAATAGTAGAGAGAATGATTTATTTAAGCTTTTATTTCTTTCACCACATTCCCAGTGGGTCAGAAGATTACATACACTTTGTTAGTATATGGTAGCATTGCCTTTAAATTGTTTAACTTGGGTCAAATGTTTTGGGTAGCCTTCCACAATTTTGGCCCATTCCTCCAGACAGAACTAGTGTAACTGAGTCAGGTTTGTAGGCCTCCTTGCTCGCACATGCTTTTTCAGTTCTGGCCACAAATTTTCTATCGGACTGAGGTCAGGGCTTTGTGATGGCCACTCTAATACCTTGACTTTGTTGTTCTTAAGCCATTTTGCCACAACTTTGAGGTATTCTTGGGGTCATTGTCCATTTTGAAGACCCATTTGCAACTGAGCTTTAACTTCCTGGCTGATGTCTTGAGATGTTGCTTCAATATATCCACATAATTTTCCTTCCTCATGATGCCATCTATTTTGTGAAGTGCGCCAGTCCCTCCTGCAGCAAAACACCCCCACAACATGATGCTACTACCCCTATGCTTCACTGTTGGGATGGTGTTCCTCAGCTTGCAAGCCTCACCCTTTCCTCCAAACATAATGATGATCATTATGGCAGTTGAATTTTCGTTTCATCAGACCAGAGGACATTTGTCCAAAAAGTAAGATCTTTGTCCCCATGTGCACTTGCAAACTGTAGTCTGGCGTTTTTATGGCTGTTTTGGAGCAGTGGCTTCTTCCTTGCTGAGGAGCCTTTCAGGTTATGTCGATATAGGACTCGTTTTACTGTGGATATAGATACTTGTCTGCCTGTTTCCTCCGGCATCTTCACAAGGTCCTTTGCTGTTGTTCTGGGTTTGATTTGAACTTTTCGCACCAAACTACGCTCATCTCTAGGAGACAGAATGCAACTCCTTCCTGAACGGTATGATGGCTGGGTGGTCCGATAGTGTTTAAACTTGCGAGCTATTGTTTGTACAGATGAACGTGGTACCTTCAGGCATTTAGAAATTGCTCCCAAGAATGAACCAGACTTGTGGTCGTCCACAATTTTCTTTCTGAGGTCTTGGCTCGTATCTTTGATTTTCCCATTGTGTCAAGCATAGAGGCACTGAGTTTGAAGGTAGGCCTTAAAATACATCCACAGGTACACCTCCAATTCAGTACACCTCCTATCAGAAGTTAACTGGCTAATTGCCCAAAGGCTTGACATAATTTTCTGGAATTTTCCAAGCTGCTTAATGGCACAGTTAACTTAGTGTATGTATACTTCTGACCCACTGGAATTGTGATATAGTCAATTAAAAATGAAACAGTCTGTCTGGAACAATTGTTGGAAAAATTACTTGTGTCGTGCAAAAAGTAGATATCCTAAACAACTTGCCAAAACTATAGTTTGCTAATATTAAATCTGTGGCATGGTTAAAAAGTGATTTGTAATGACTTCAGCCTAAATGTATGTAAATTTCTGACTTCAACTACCAGTCAAAAGTTTAGGGTCACTTACTCATTCTTTATTATTATTATTTTTCACATTTAAGGATAATAGTAAAGTCATCAAAACTATTTAAGAACAGAAATGGAACTATAGGAATTGTGTTGTGACTAAAAAAATATAAAATAAATCAAAACTATGTTATATTTTAGCATCTTCAAAGTAGCCACCCTTTGCACAGACTTTTTTTTTTTAATACAATTTCAGTTTTGTAATGAAATAAATTAATATGTTGGTACAATTATATTTTTGTCCTCAAAACTAATTTCATACATTTAAGCATACACTTTCAAATCAAAAGTTTTTAAGATCATGAGAACCATTTCAGTCAAGTGACCCCAAACTTTTGAACAGCAGTGTGTATGTATATATATATATATATATATATATATATATATATATATATATATATATATATATATATATATATATATGCCTGTGTGTGTGTATGAAGGAGGAAGCAGGAGCCAGGTGAACAATTCACATAAGATTTTAATGCCACACTTTTCAGTGCATCAAAACATAAACATGCCTTTCAGCACAATAAACAAACACATTCAACAACATACAACAGTCTTGCTTTTCAGCAGTTAATGTGACACAGAGACACACACAGCTCTGTGCGTCTCTCTCTCTCTCCCCATCTGCCGCTGTCTCCTCTCCTTAAATACTCCCGCCGCTCCTCCCTGGAACGCGAGGCCGGTGTGGCACACTGGTGGAACTCGTTTACCACTTGTCTCTCCGGCCTCACTCATTGCCCCGACAATGCTCAGCCACTCCCTGCTCGCCACCATATATATATATATATATAAAGTATGTATGTGTGTGTGTGTGTGTGTGTGTGTGTGTGTGTGTGTGTACACTGGTGGCCAAAAGTTTGGAATAATGTACAGATTTTGCTGTTTCGGAAGGAAATTGATACTTTAACCAAAGTGGCATTCAGCTGATCATAAAGTATAGTCAGGACATTACTGATGTAAAAAACAGCACCATCACTATTTGAAAAAAGTAATTTTTGATCAAATCTAGACAGGCCCCATTTCCAGCAGCCATCACTCCACCATATCCTTGAATAATCATGCTAAATTGCTAATTTGGTATTAGAAAATCACTTGCCATTATATCAAACACAGTTTTAAGCTATTTGGTTTGTTAAATGAAGCTTAACATTGTCTTTGTGTTTGTTTTTGAGTTGTCACAATATGCAATAGTCTTAAGGTCAATATTAGGTCAAAAATGGCAAAAAAGAAACAGCTTTCTCTAGAAACTCATCATTCAATAATTGTTTTGAGGAATGAAAGCTATGCAGTGCTTGAAATTGCCAAAGAACTGAAGATTTCATACAAAGGTGTACACTACAGTCTTCAAAGACAAAGGACAGCTGACTCTAACAAGGACAGAAAGAGATGTGGAAGGTCAGATGTACAACTAAACAAGAGGATAAGTACATCAGAGTCTCTAGTTTGAGAAATAGACGCCTCACCTGTCCTCAGCTGACAGCTTCATTGAATTCTACCTGCTCAACACCAGTTTCAAGTACAACAGTAAAGAGAAGACTCAGAGATGCAGGCCTTATGGGAAGAATTACAAAGAAAATTCCACTTTTGAAACAGAAAAACAAAAAGAAAAGGTTAGAGTGGGCAAAGAAACACAGACATTGGACAACAGATAATTGGAAAAGAGTGTTATGGATCTTAACCCCATTGAGCTTTTTTGGGATCAGCTAGACTGTAAGGTGCGTGAGAAGTGCCCGACAAGACAGCCACATCTATGGAAACAGGAAGCGTGGGGTGAATCTGGACAAACTGACAGCTAGAATGCCAAGGACCTGCAAAGCTGTCATTGCTGCACGTGGAGGATTTTTCGATGATTAGTTTAAGAAATTCTGAATATTTATTTCAAATTGAAATAGTAATTTTTCATGTTATTAATGTCCTGACTGTACATTGTGATCAGTTGAATGCCACTTTGGTGAATACAAGTACCAATTTCATTTCATAAGAGCAGAATCTGTATATTCCAAACTTTTGGCCGCCTGTGTGTGTGTGTGTGTGTGATATATATGTATATATATATATATATATATATATATATATATATATATATATGTATGTAGATTAGGGATGGGCACGAGTACTCGTGATGGGTATTCGGACATGGCAGCAATGTTCGATCATGAAAACAGTGATCGACGGTGATCATGCATGATGTGACTTCTCTTTTAATTCGAAATTCAGTGACAATTACCTGACAACTAAACGTAAACGTGTCAAAGAGTGAGCTTATTTTAACTTTTAGATTGATTACGTTGTGATTTTGAGGGGTACATTGATTGTCAGAGATGTCTCATAGCAACCAAACTGATATATAATGCTGCAATGCTATCATTACGATCATTAAAAGAGAGCTATTCGATATAATCATGATACTTGGGTGAAGTGCCCGACCGATATATCGTCCAGCAGAGCACGCTCTGACTCTACTGTTTACAGAGCTGAGCTGATGGTGGTGCAGAGTAAAGCTGTGCGGAGTTAAGCGGTTTGGAGTTAAGCGGTGTCTTCTCGGTAAGTTGCTAACTAGCCAGCAATAGTTTGTCAGTGCAGTCAGTAATGTAGCAGATTGAAAGGTAAACATCAGAGCATCTTTTTGCAGCTCAGCAGACAATGGTGCGGTGGTGGATTGTGTCTGAGTGTTGATTTCACACTACGTTGTTACCTAGTTGGTGAGACGCAATGCTGGAAATTAAAATAAACAATTTCCATCTTTTACTCTCTGTGACAACGAGCTTATAGCTAACTGGCTAACCACGTAGCTACTTTCATACCTTGTCAGCCGAGTGGAAGCTAATGTGTAAACAAACTGTTTTGTTCAGGATTTGCACTTTGGTATCCCCTTCAACCGAACAATTCCAGTCATTGCATTTATAAAATGTAATATTTAAAAGTCTGGTTTTCCTGACATTAAAATAGGATACGTAATAGAAGTAGATTTATAAATGACATATTTGCCCTGTGTAAATAATAATACATAGGAACTGTATCTAAAATAAATAAGGGGTGATAAATACTAATACAACAGGATTGGAAAATAAACATTTATTAATTTTAATATCTTATATATATTTTGAATGAGTACCTTTGCATAGTCATATCAGTGCAAAATCGGTGCACAATCCACATAGAAAAGGCCTGTTTTCATTCCAGCTCAAAAATTCGTTTAATCAGGCACCATAACGGTAATCTGTGAATTTCCCCCCTCAAAAATCGGTATCGGTATCTGTCTCAAAAATCCCATATCGGTCGGGCTCTACTTGGGAGCCGATTCGATATGTATTGCGGTTCTTAAGAATTGCGATTCTACAAGTATTATGATTCAATATTACAATTTATTGCGATTTTTGTTTGCTTTTTTAACACTAGACCATGGGAAAAAGTTAATAATACACTTATAGAGATTGTATATGATGAAAAATCGCAAAAAATGCATCACATCTTTCTGAGTTATTTTTCAGGAGCATCATACAGTACTGTATATTTGGTAAATAAATTACATTTTGAAGGAAAGTGCTACAGTTGATGGTATAACATACTGCGGCTCCAATGTGTAAACCATGTTTCGAAAACCTGTATTTTCCACCACGCTATATGGACGAAGGTCTTTGCAGTTAAAAAGAGCAATTGACTTTGTGATACATTTTGCTGTCTCTGAACCACTGGGTAGTTTATTCATTTTCCCATCCAGAGTCTGTTGGCTTGCTGCTGCTATAGGTTGTTTGGCTAACTCCATGTTTAGCTCTGGATGGTGTTAAGCAAGATGGACACTCATGTTGGTCGTATTACCACAATACGATACCAGTGCATGACAAGAGTTTGCATACCGATTTAGTCATGTCTAGCTCTGCATTTCCTGGTAATGTGTAAAATCCAAAGTGTTTCCATACTTTCCATACGTCCGCTTGAAATGGATATGACGTCACATAATACTCATAGATGACAACAAATACTTTTCGCCCTCTGCTGGAATAAATGCGGTAACTACTCTCCACCTCATCTATAAACAAAAACTAAAAGAAAGTAATTGAATATGAATTATATTGATTCTGGAATAATAATTAAAAAACAATTAAATCGTAAAAAAAAAAGTTTCCCCACCCATAGTAATTAGCTGTGTTTTGAACACCTGTCTCTGCAAAACGTTTGCTAAACACGTTTTATCATTTAATGTAAGAACTTCGACTTGCAATATGTGAATGTTTGTCACTGACTGTAAACCTCCCTGCCATCTGTGCCGACATGTTTGCGTGAAGTAACACACACCTGCATGTCGACAAAATGGGAGTTAAAGATTTCAGCACGAGTTTCCAAGTTAGAAGTCCGACATAAAGTGTCATTCCTTTGCACTTTCCCCAGTTGAAAGGTGGAAATTCAGACTCTCCGAGTTGAATGCTTCATGAATCACCACAGCAACAACAATATGGAGCCTTGCGGCACTACCCTCAGGACCGAACACTTGGAGAGACACACACAAACACACCAGGCTCGTAGCAGTGGACTCAACGTGCTGCGAGTGTTTCAAACAGCTAGACAGAGCGCAGCTAAGTGGAACAGACTGCAGCGTCTTCAAAACTGAACTTCAACTTAACACTCATATTAAAAACTCGATGGTTATGGCGTCTCCTGTTAAGCCAAACGTGATTTGAAAACAGTCACTAAAAAAACTGGTGCGCGCTTACTTAGATTACTACGGTAACCTGAAGGAAGAACAGACAGACATTCATTCATTGAGTTGGGCAGCAAATCTTCACATAATGACAAAATATGATGCATTATATTTTGATTATGCACTCTTTTGTACATTTTGTAACAGATTATTTAATAACAGCCTATAATAATGAATATACGTTTCACTGGGACAACAAGATGCAATGCAGCAGCCAAAGACGTTTGTCAGAAATGTTCTTATATTACAGTTATGTACATGTCATTGCCCCTCAAGTACTCGACGAGTAATTAGTCCGAGTACTTGAGTAGACAAAATGACCAAAATGCCCATCCCTAATAGATAGATAGATAGATTCACATTTATATTATACTATATATATTTATTTTAACAAATAGCATCAAACATATTTATATTCATAAAAGCTTATCCTATATAATACACTTCCATATTAAACATTTGGCAAAATGTTAGCGGACATTTCAGGTGAATAAAGCTGCCAAATAATCACAGATGCAAAAATATTAACAGAACTTCAACTAGAAGGTAATAATGTTATTTAACCAATCTGATGTGGTAGTTGCATTTTCATCAGTTGACCCTCAAAATGAAATGCATGCTGTTTGTTTTCAATCATTGGATCAGATCATAAGCAGAGAAAATGAAACATAAGTACTGTTGCTCACATGTCGAATGTTTTATAAATGCACTTTTAACATTTTAAAATATGATTTTCACTGTATGTTCTAATTGCAGAAAAACTGCAGAAGATGAAAGTTGAGTTTTTAAGCTTTAAATTGATACCAAGTTTGTGAACATTGATGAATGTTTATATATAATAACAAAGCATTTGTTCTGTAGTCATACTCAAATGGCCCACCTTTTGGCCAGTGACAGTTACCAGGTATAAAATGGGTATCTGTAGCACCCTCATTTTCACCTACAGTCACCTAACTTGGAACATATATAGTTCTCACCAAGCCGGACAACTTTCATAATTACAGGCATTAGCTCTGCCCAACAGGAAGTCTGACATTTTAGATTTTCTGAAAATTGCAAGCTCTGAACTTTTAAATACTCCTCCTAGGGGATTCATGTGTCTGGCACCAAATTTGTGCAACATCATGCCAAGACATTGTAGATGCTAAATTGTGAACAGATTTTTTGTGTCGCCATGGCGCAGCAATAAATTTATGGCAAAATATTTGAAACAGGAAGTTGCTTATCTTCTGTGTGCATTGTATGATTTTGATGAAAATTCAGCTGTATGTTTGGTAGTGGGGGCTGATCACATTTATGTGGCTATTATGGGTCACGGTCATAGTACCACCAACTGGCAGCAGGAAGTATGGTCCTTTTAACAGACTTTGAAGTAGCCCTTTTATGTTTACATGAATTGCTTCAAAATTCTTTAGAATAATGTCAGGACACTGCTGATGTAAATTTGTAAAGGGATATTTGATATCTTAAATACTGTTACCATGGCAACACATTAATTGTTATTATTACTTTCTTCCTATATTTGGGTGTTTTTGAGGCACTTGGAATGCTTAAAATTTCATGAAATTTTGCACACACATCAGAGTCATTGGCCATTAGTTCTGGGCAAAAGTTCACTCATCGGCGTTTGGAGGGGTTCTGTAGTGCCCCCTTTAAAATGGGTGTGTAAGACCCTCTGTAGCATCCCCATTTTTACCTATAGTCACCAAAATTGGTACATATATAGTTCTTATCAAGCCGTAGCCTTAACTGTAAGATTAATGACTATGTCTTTGAAGTTCAGCCTGGATTAGCTGCAGAAGTTCATAAAGATGCATTGTCCTTTGTTAGTTGGCTGACGAATGCTTTTGTTGCAATTTATTGATAGTCTATATTTTCCATTTTAAGAGTGTAGTCCATCATTAGACCAATGTGATGCAGACCGAGATCAGTGAGGTGCTTTGCAGTTCAACTGGTCGGTAATTTCGGTGAGGTCTATCCTAAGTCCAACATTCAGGCAATGGCATATGAAGTATCCATTGTCTTATGGTTGGAGCTGGCATCAGTTCATCCTCTGAGGTCCATCGTAATAGACTGAAGTGATGTCTGGCTGGTACCAGCTGCATTTTGTCATCATCACTCAGAGACACGTAGCAGTGGAGTCCGATACCAAGCAGGAATGGAGCTGGATCCGGCCGGTTCTGGTGACTTTGGGATAGGAGTCCCGAGGTTGAGACATGGAAACAAATAGAATAATATAGCATAGATGCTATTCAATTGTTTGCAGAGTTATAGATCATGTTCAGTGTTTCAGGTTCCGGCAGACCTAACTAAAGCAGCCTAATTGTGTGGTGAAGAATAAATTAGGTGTATGCCTGGCTAAATTGATGAGTCTTTAGTCTAGACTTAAACTCAGTGAGTGTGTCTGCATCCTGAACAGTGTTAGGGAGACTGTTCCATAGTTTAGGAGCCAAACAGGAAAAGGATCTACCTCCTTTTGTGGATTTTGATATTCTAGGAACTATTAGCAGGCCAGAGTTTTGCGATTGTAATGAACGTGATAGAATATAGCGTGGTAGAAGGTCAAGATTACTGAATGTTGTGAAAACGTCAGTTGAGGAACCAAAGAAGAATGTTAATTTAGGGAAAAAGCAGTAAAATTCGCTAACGCCCCATGAATGTGGTGTTCATAATGCCTGGACAAAAATGGGATCTGTAGTGAACGTCTAAAATGGCCTGGGAACGTCCTGCATCGAAGGTTACAAAATTAACCAAACACAGACCTAAGCGGACATTGGCGAACATCCGTGGGACATTCACTGATTGTTGGGACATAGCTTCAAGCTGTTTTTTGTACCAATTCGTAGGATAATGTATATTTATCAATTCATAGGAGGTGTTAACAGTTTAATCAACCAAAGAAAATCAGCAAAGAAAATGACTTTAAAAATAAAACAAAGTGCACATAACATTGAATTTCTTAAACATTTCTGTTTAAATCACATTAAAATTTGAATATTTGTCCTTTGAAATTAAAGAACATTTTGTGTTTTCATTTTAGATCTGATGGAGGTGAAAGAGGAAAGTCAAGAACTGAATGAAGTGGAGGAGAAACACCATCCGGATCAGACACTTTATAGTTTCAAAAAGGAACAAAAGTCTTTTAGTGGCACAAAGACAGGAAATTATTTCTCAAAAAAGAGTTGTAAAAGTACAAGAGTAAAACATTCCTTCACCTGCAATCAGTGTGGAAAGAGTTATGCACGTAAAGCAGGTCTTAAGCGTCACATTCATGTTCACACTGGAGAGAAACCTTTCAAATGTCATCAATGTGGGAATACTTTTACACGTAAATCAGGTCTTATTAAGCACATGAGAATTCACACTGGCGAGAAGCCTTTCAAATGTCATCAATGTGGGAATACTTTTACACGTAAATCAGGTCTTATTAAGCACATGAGAATTCACACTGGAGAGAAGCCTTTCAAATGTCATCAGTGTGGGAATTGTTTTACACATAAAGTAAGTCTTACTGCGCACATGAGAATTCACACTAATGAGAAGCCTTTCAAATGTCATCAATGTGGGAATGCTTTTACACGTAAATCAGGTCTTATTACGCACATGAGAATTCACACTGGAGAGAAGCCTTTCAAATGCCATCAGTGTGGGAATTGTTTTACACATAAAGTAAGTCTTACTGCGCACATGAGAATTCACACTGGTGAGAAGCCTTTCAAATGTCATCAATGTGGGAATACTTTTACACGTAAATCAGGTCTTACTACGCACATGAGAATTCACACTGGAGAGAAGCCTTTCAAATGCCATCAGTGTGGGAATTGTTTCACACATAAAGTAAGTCTTACTGCGCACATGAGAATTCATACTGGAGAGAAGCCTTTCAAATGTCATCAGTGTGGGAAGAGTTTCAGAGAGTCATGGAATCTCAAAAGTCATCTGTCCATGCACTCTAGAGTAAAGTCATATTGCTGTCATCAGTGCGGCAAAACATTTTCTTCAGCATCAGTCATAAGAACACACAAGAAAATTCATCCAATTGAGAAGCCGTACTTGTGTTCACTTTGTGGAAAGTGTTTTTCATTTCTGCACAGTTTAAAACAGCACCAGAGATTGCATTCTGCTTTGAGAGATCATGTGTGCTCTGAGTGTGGAAAGGCCTTTTACAGAGCTTCTAGCCTGGAACGCCACAAAATAATCCATACTGGAGAAAAACCTTACAAGTGCTCATATTGTGAAAAGAGTTTCTCTATTTCAGGAAATTTGAAAGCACATGAGCGAGTGCATACTGGAGAGAAACCGTACCACTGCACTTCATGTGGGAAGAGTTTCACCCAATCAGGCTCTCTACAGACTCATAGAAAAAAGCATTGTCCAGGGTTGTTGCAGTGAGAAAAGTTCACCTTTATTTGCTATGTAAATGGGATGAAATTCTAAAAAAAAAACAAAAAAAAAAAACACGATAGATTTTCTTTCAAAAAGCAATGTTGTTTGAGCTGTCATTCTGTCTAACGGCCAATTTATACTTCTGCGTCGAACCCATGCTGTAGCCTGACATGCACCCCTTCAAATATTTAACTACACTTTACATCAATGCAGACCACAACAACTGTGATAGGTCCACTTTATTACCAGAGACAGTCCCCCAGCATGACAAAAATGATATCTGAGGTAGCGTCGCATTTCTCCAAGATTATTTTAAGCTGTGCATCATATCACATTTCATTTGGACTCAGTAGCATTGTTTTCATTTGGGAGCATATTCAGTTTTTTATATTCTGGTTTAATGAAGTTACAAGCGAAAACATGCCAAAAAGACATCTTGTATAACCAGCTATTTTCTCTGCAGCTTCTAAGCTTCAAAACAACACCCATTTTGTGTTGGTGAAGCGAGTAGTTCTTCGTCAATTTGATATGGGGGGGATAGCACAGAGCATCAAAAGTGAGCCAAAATATGTTTATTATGATTTAAGTTACGCGAGAGCAAGCGACAGTATATGCCTGATTTATTTTCTCTCTGCATGGCAGAAAGCATGTATAATACATAATATGTACCAACATGTTCTGATACTTTGATGATTTGATTTGAACTTCAATATTGAAATACAAACATTTGTATTCCTAAATTTACATAGCTCGCAATACACTAGAATTTTGGCTGTGTACTTGCAGAATGACAGCTTACGGTGTTGGTTCGACAGAAATATAAACCAGCCTTAAGGGTCGAAAGATATTTGTATTTTTTCTACAGAGTAAAATGTCCCAAGTATTAGTTTAGAAAACTATTATTGTTGATTGTTTGAAATGCAACACATTTTGTAGAATTGTTTTTCCTTCTATTTAAAATCTTCTATCTAAAAAAATGTGTCTTCCAGATGTAATCATATACATCAAAGAGATGTCTTTGTGGTGTATGTGTGCTATCAAGGAATGATGGTGACTCTCAAAACTACATTATTAAAGGAAAAGTTCACAGAAAAATGAAAATTTTCTCATCTCCTCACCCTTATCTCAAAACTCGTATGACTTTGATGATTTCAAGACTTTTTACACGATTATTTAGCTCTTGAGGCCAAAACTATAGCTGTTTCTGAAATTGTTCACTTGTTCACTCATTCACTCGTTTACTATTTCCTACATAGTGGACGGCAGTAAGTGCACTATATTAGCATGGAGTAAACAAAACAAGTGCGCGATTTTGGGCGTTGCTCAAAAATGGCAAGCACACTAAGCAGAACACAAAGAGCAGATCGACTGAATATGACATGCACATAAAATCTCCACTTCACAAGTTGCCCCAGGGCAGGATTGAACTGGTACATTTGCACTTCTCATTTCTGCATACTATCCACTGCACCACAGCCACCAAAAGGGACATGCCAAGCTGAGAGTCAACACAGCCAAGCATAGCAGTCATTCCAATCAACTTTGTATTTTTGTAACTTTTCAACATAGTATAAACAGAATAAAAACTTAAGTTTGGGTCTGTTCTTCACTCAAAGCGATCGGAAGACAAGAAATACACCTGTGTACAGAAAACAACAAATTAAACAATAGAGCTGTAAGCAGTGAAGACGGGCCCAAGCACTACGGTGCCATCGCCACCTGGTGGCTCTAGTCAAGTAATTTTTATTATTATTTTAAAGCAGCTTCACAGGAAATCATGCATTAAAAATAAATAAATAAATGAAACTGTAATATCTATAATGTCTTACAGTGATCATTGTGTAGTTTGATTAAATATGATTGTAAAATGTGTATAGAAATTAAATAATTAAAAATAATTGTATTTTTTTTTTTTTTTTAATTGATGTTTTTTAATGGAGAAGAATAACCTTGGGAGAAACCAGGCTCATTGTGGGGGCCAGTTCCCTTCTGGCTAAACAACATGAATATAATGCCAATATTAGTTATTTGTGTGCAGTGCAAGTCATGGTTTTACATTTGTAAATGAAGCATTAAGGTCCAGTGTTTTAAAAATTACATTTTTTTTAATGAACTTTAAGATTAATGACATGTCTTTGAAGTCCATCCAGGATTAACTGCAGAAGTTTACATAGATGCATTGTCCTTTGTTAGTTGGCTGATGAAGGCTTTTGTTGGCAATTAAATCATAGTCTGTGTTTTCCATTTCAAAAGTGTAGTCCATCAATAGACAAAGGTGATGCAGGCAGAGATAAATGATGAGGTTCAGGTGATGCAGGCAGAGATAAATGATGAGGTGCATCGCAGTTCAACATGCAGGTCATTTCGGTGGGGTCCATCCTAAGTCCAAGGTTCAGGCAGTGGCATATGGAGTATCCAATGTCTTACAGTTGGAGTTGGCATCAGTTCATCCTCTGAAGTCAGAAAACTGAAGTGATGTCTGGCTAACACCGGCTGTAATTTGTCATCACAGGTCCTTTATTCTTCCACAGGTTTGTTGTCATCACAGCTCTTTTATTAAAACCAGTCAGTTTACTTTTTCTCTATATATTGTATCTTAAATATAGTTTATTATTTATTTATGTTTATTGTTATTGTATGCATCAAACACCAAAGCAAATTCCTTGTATGTGAAAACTTACTTGGCAATAAAGTCAATTCTGATTCTGATTCTGATCAAATCAATTCTGATTCTGATCACTCAGAAACATGTAGCAGTGTAGTCTGACACCAAGCAGGAACGGAGCTGGATCTGGCAGGCTCTGGTAACCTAGGGATATGAATCCCGAGGTTGAGACATGGAAACAATTCAATTTTATGCAGAGTTATAGATCATGATGGATATTTCTGGTTCAGGCAGACCTAACTAAAGCAGCCTAATTGTGAGTTGAAGGATAAATTAGGTGTATGCCTGGCTAAATAGATGAGTCTTTAATCTAGACTTAAACTGAGTGCATGTGTCTGCATCCCAAACAGTGTTAGGGAGTCTATTCCATAGTTTAGGAGCCAAATATGAAAAGGATCTACCTCCTTTTGTGGATTTTGATATTCTTGGAATTATTAACAAGACAGAATTTTGTGATCGTAATGAACATGATGGAATATAGCGTGTCAGAAAGTCACTTAAGTACTGTGGAGCTAGACCACTCAAAGCTTTGTATGTAGTTAAAATTTTGAAATGAATATGAAATTTAACAGGTAAGCAATGTAATGACAATAAAATTGGGCTAATATGATCATATTTCTTGGTTCTAGTCATCACTCTGGCAGCTGCATTTTGAACCAATCTAAGTTTATTTATTGAACTTGCTGGACATCCTACCAGTAATGCATTACAAGAATCTAGTCTTGAGGTCATGAACACATTAATTAATTTTTCTGCATCAGCAACAAAGGGCATGTGTCATAATTTAGCAATATTTTTCAGGTGGAAGAATGCTCTTCCACAAACATTGGAAATTTGATTTTCAAAGGACAGTTTGGATCAACTATAACACATAAGTTCTTTGCAGAAGAAGACGACATAACAGAATCAGAATCAGAATGAGCTTTATTGCCAAGTATGCTTACACATACAAGGAATTTATCTTGGTGACAGGAGCTTCCAGTACACAACAATACAAAAACAGCAACAAGTAACAGCAAAATAATTAAAATTGAATAAAAAAAATGTACATCCATCGAGAGTTAAATTATATTTTAAATCAAATCAAATCAAATCACTTTTATTGAAACAGGAAGCACCCGCCCTCAGAACGATCCAGTGCTGGTCGGACCAATCAGACTCTACACTACAAGACTGTTTTGATCACACGGACTGGGAGATGTTCCGGTCCGCCTCTGATGACGACATCGAGCTTTACACTGATAGCGTAATGTGTTTCATCAGAAAGTGCATAGAGGATGTCGTTCTGACCAGAACAATACGGATCTATCCGAACCAGAAGCCATGGATTAATAGCGATGTTCGTGCGGCACTTAATGTACGGACCTCCGCTTTTAATTCCGGGAATGCAGAGGAGCATAACCAAGCCAGTTATGCCCTCCGAACAGCAAAACGCCAGTACAGGAACAAGATTGAAGGACAGTTTAACACCACCAACTCTAGAAGCATGTGGCAGGGAATTAACATCATCATGGACTTTAAAGGGAGAGAGCTCTCACGGCCAAAGCTACAGAGGTTAGTTCACTCTCCGTCTCTGTAGCTGATGTAACCTGATCCTTCCGACTGGTGAATATCTGCAAAGCCGCAGTCCAGACGGCATTCCTGGCCGCGTCATCAGAGCGTGCATGAACCAGCTGGCTGGTGTTTTTACGGATATTTTCAACATTTCCCTCTCTTTGTCTGTAGTCCCCACATGCTTTAAAACGTCCACCATTGTGCCTGTACCAAAGCAATCCAAAATCACTTGCTTAAGTGACTGACGTCCTGTTGCTCTGACCCCCATCATCAGCAAATGCTTTGAGAGACTAATCAGAGATTACATCTGCTCTGTGCTGCCTCTCTCTCTAGACCCATTGCAGTTTGCTTACCGCCACATCCGCTCCACTGATGATGCCATTGCATCTACAATGCGCACTGCTCTCTCCCACCTGGAAAAAAAGAACACTTATGTGAGAATGTTGTTTGTAGACTACAGCTCAGCATTCAACACCATAGTACCCTCCAAGCTTGATGAGAAACTCCGGGCTCTGGGCTTAAACAGATCGCTGTGCAGCTGGATCCTTGACTTCCTGTCAAGCAGATGCCAGGTGGTTAGAATAGCAACAGCAACATCTCCTCATCACTGATCCTCAACACTGGAGCCCCACAGGGCTGTGTTCTCAGTCCACTCTTGTATTCCTTGTACACATATGACTGTGTGGCAACACATAGCTCCAATGCCATCATTAAGTTTGCTGATGACACGACGGTGGTAGGTCTGATCACTGACAATGATGAAACAGCCTACAGAGAGGAGGTGCACACTCTGACACACTGGTGTCAGGAGCACAAGGTGGGCTCCAATCAAGTTGTAGAAACATCTCAAGGATGATAAGTGGAAACAGGATGCACCTGAGCTCAATTTTGAGTGTCACGGCAAAGGCTGTGAATACTTATGTACATGTGATTTTTTTCATTTTTTATTTTTTATAAATTTGCAAAGATTTCAAACAAACTTCTTTCACGTTGTCATTATGGGGTATTGTTTGTAGAATTTTGAGGAAAATAATGAATTTAATCCATTTTGGAATAAACCTGTAACATAACAAAATGTGGAAAAAGTGAAGTGCTGTGAATACTTTTCGGATGCACTGTACCAGGCGGTGTGTGGAAAAAGCACGGAGGATTATCAGAGACTCCAGCCACCCGAGCCATGGGCTGTTCTCACTGCTACCATCAGGCAGGCGGTATCGCAGCATCAGGACCCACACCAGCCGACTTCAGGATAGCTTGGACTCAAGATGGCGCCGAGTATGGCTGCTGCGTTGCGAGCTCCGACACAACATGGTAGTGTTTTGTTTAGAATTCTTATGTTTTTTGTCTTGGATGTTGTCTGCCTTATTGTCTATGACAGACAAACACTTTTGGACATTGGTTCAGCAATTACACACCGTAAACCGGACTTCAAATTCCTCAATGCCGACCCGCTGTTTATAAACATGCAAGCGGAGCCCTTTGTCTGGGCAGCCTGGCCGCGAAAACGCAGAAGGAAAAGGGGAAACAGAGCCGGCGTTCTCATCAGAGTAAGACGTCGTGCAAATTGACCCCCGCTACCCAGTATTCTACTGGCAAATGTTCAGTCTCTGGATAACAAGCTCTGCAAGCTGAAAGCGTGGAACTCTTTCCAACGAGAGACGAGGGACTGCTGCATTATCTGCCTTACGGAAACTTGGATGTCTGCGGAGATTCCAGACTCAGCCATTGAACCCGCGGGGTTCTCCGTGCACCGAGCGGACAGAGCGAAAGACCTCTCAGGTAAAAGCAGAGGTGGTGGTGTATGTTTTATGATCAACAAATCCTGATGTGATCAGAGGAACGTACATTCTATCAAGTCTTTCTACTCTCCTGATCTGGAATTTCTCATGCTTCTATGTTGACCATTCTGGCTACTGAGGGAATTCACAGCGGTCATTATCACTGCTGTGTACATCCTCCCACAAGCCGACACAGACCGGGCACTCAAGGAACTGTATGGGATTATTAGCAAACAGGAAACCGTGCACCCTGAGGCCGGTTATACAGCTAAAATTATATTTTAGCTGCTTATTTTTAGAGGTTTTTGGTCCAATAATTAGCCAGCCAAATTTTTGATTTCATTTCATTTTCCTAGAACCCATTTCTTCTAAACCCATCGAAAATGTACAATCGTCCAAATTAGCAAAGCATGGTGGGTGCATGCATTTGAGAGGGTAAATATAAGAGGACTATTTTAAAAGTCACACAAAGTGTCACACTTCCTGTTGTCAGTTGGTGGCGCTACAAAAGTGACCCACAATAGCCACATCAATGCGATTTGCCGACATGACCAAACATATTGCTCAAGTTTGATCTCAATCTGTCAATGTGCACAGAAGATATGAGACACTTCCTATTTCCCTTTTTTACCATAAATGTATTACCTCGCCATGGCTACACCATTCGAGATATCAAAAATCTGTTTGCAATTTAGCATCTACAATATCTTGGCATCATGTTGATTAAACTTGGTAAGAATAGCATGAATCCCCTAAGAGGAGTATTTAAAAGTTCAGGCCTGCAATTTTCAAAAATGCACATTTAATCCAAAATGGCCAACTTCCTGTTGGGCGGAGCTAATGGCTGTAATTTTGAAAGTTGTCTGACTTGATGAGAACAATACATGTAGCAAGTTTGGTGACTATAGAAGAAACTGGCCCCACCACTTTTGTTTAAAGGTGGTGCTACAGAGCTCCCCAGCCATGCCCATGTGTTAACGTTTTCTCAGGTCTAATGGCCGACAAATCTAATGTGTGTGAATTTTTCAAACAATCCAAAATAGCCGACTTCCTTTGGGCAGAGCTTATGACTGTCAGCACGAAAGTTGTCCGGTTTGATGAGATCTATATTTGTACAAAGTTTGGTTACTGTAGCTCAAAAGGGATGTGCTACAGAGCACCCTGAACATGCCCATCTTCTAGGTGGTGCTACAGAGCCCCCTCTACATGCCCATGAATGAACTTTTGCCAAACACTAATGGCCGACGACTCTGATGCGTGTATAAAATATAATGAGTTTTTGAGCATTGTTAAGTGCCCCAAAAGCCCCCGAAACCTTAAAATAATAATAATAAATATAGCTACAAGCAGCAATTATCGGGGCCAAGCACAGGAATGGCAAAAATGTGTGAAAATAGCATTTTTGTGAAGATTTTCGGCAAACTGCTTGAAAAGCAATGAATAGAATCACTTGTAATGTAATATACATTGTTCTTGATGCAGCATGATACATCTTATTGTATTTAAATTATTTTATCAAAATACACACTCAGATAGATGTGAACTCTTTTTTTTCCCCGTTTCATAATAAATTGGTAAAACATTTAAATACAATAAATTAAAATTGAAATAATTTCCTAACAAAATGTTGCAAATGTTTTCTTCTTTATGTTTTTTTATGTTTATTGGACTATATTACCTTCATATCCGACTTTATTCTTGACAAACCTTATATCGTTTGAAAGCTACAAGTCTCTAGCTTCGAAATATACCCACTGTTTTTCGATCTGAAGGAAGTCATTACAGTAATGCATTAAAATACTGAAAGAGTGGATTTTAAAACATGCAACATGTGAGCGGTATTACTTATCTTTTATATGTTCTGGTTTTGATCTGATTGGACGATGGCAGGAAATTCAAGCATACAATCCATTGTAAATGTCCACGATTGAAAGTAGACTCAACCATTTTATTCAAAACAGTGAAAATTGAGGGAAAAAAACGACTGATCATCCTTTGCTTACGTCATCATGCAAATTAAAATGTCTATTATCAATAAAATATTGATAATAAAACTTTTTTTATCAATCAGCATCAAGGACTTGAGGTCTTGAGAAAAGAGGTCTGGTGAAATTTCTGCATTGTTTGAGCCCACCCACGAGTCTTTCTGTGATTCACAGGTAGAGCTGTCAATCAAACCAGATCAAAGGCTTGTTTGGAAAGAGAACCTTAGGCCACCATTACGATCTGAGCTTTTTTCCTTTTCTGATGACTGAATCTAACATTTTAGCTGTTTCTTTCAATGGATTTATGCAAAAACACTACAATTTAGCTAGATCTGAGTACTTTGGAATAAGTTCCACGCAGTTTTGAGGAGGAATAAACACCAAACCAGCAGGAGTGCTTATTCTGTGTTTGGACTTAAGCAGCTATAGGGCTAAAGCTAAATACACAGGCGCTGATCGGGGGAATGGGCTCTTTGGATCATTTATTATTTTATTTAGTGGTGTAAACAAATTATTATGTAATTTATGGCAGAAAAATATGTTTATGTTTTTTAGAAATGTGAATAATTACTGGCTTCCACTGCTAACAATACTTACACTGAAACATACATTATAATTATAATAATTATAATCTGTAATGAATTTTATATATTGTTTTGCAATAAAATAGTGTGTCCTCATATGTAGTTTAGTGGTGTTTCTGAAATTAGTTTTAAAAAAATTTCTGAAATTAGTTTTATTCACTCTTGCACCAATTGGCGATTTCATCCTGTGGCCACTTTTGGTACTGCGCCTAGTAAATGTTTGATAAATATGGTATTTTATAATTTATTTGCTTGAAATTTGGGATACAACTTGGTTTGATGTATTTCTTTAATTTTCTGTAATTTTTTTGGGTGCCACATATATTTTCTATATATTTTAATAAATGAAATAAAAGTTTAGTGCATTGCATTTTCAACAACCTCTATAATTTTTTTTAATTAACAACTTATTTCACTTACACAATAATCTCCCACATGTCTTCTTTAAAAAGAGTCCATAATTAAGTCTGTAGACCCAGGCATTTCAGAATGACAGGCATTTCAATTTGAGTATGTCACTCTTGGAACAGTGGAGCTTTAATGTCATCTTGTGGTACTGCGTCTACAAACATTCTAAGAAATTTGGCATTTTATAACTTATTTACTTGAAATTTGGGACACAACTTGGTTTGATATATGGCTTTAATTTTCTATAATTGTTTTGGCCAACACATATATTTTTTATATATTTATTTAATAAATGAAATAACATTTTAGTGCATTTTAATTTCAATAAACTTAAACATCTATAACTTTTATTAACTAACTTAACTGATTTCACTTGCACAATAATCGACCAAGTGTCTTCATTAAAAAGAGACCAAAATTAGGTCTCTAGTCCTAAGCATTCAAGACTAACAACCATTTAAAGTTGAAAATATAATTTTCTGGTAAATGCTAAAAAAGGAGAGTGCCAGTTAAGGGGATAGTATACTGAACATTTGTTATTTTGAAGTCAGAGATGACTGAGAGTAAAGAAATGCAGTGCAGTGTGTCAGATGTTCATTTATTAACTGTTCTGGGCTGTGTTTCTCCAAATCATCCAGGTGGATGCTGCACACTGGTGGTTGTTGAGGAGAGTCCCCTGTTCACCGTGTAAAGCGCTTTGAGTGTAGTGTCAGAAAAGCACTATATAAATGTAACAATCATTTATAATGATTAAAAGCATCGTTAGTGTAAGTTGATCGTAGGTACCATAGGCACCAATCGTCTTTACGAGCAACTTGGACTAACAATGCTTTTGGTTAACACAGCCCTGAGTGATTCCATTTATTCAGTTAAACGATTTATCAGACTGAATCAACATGCAAGTTTGTGAGTAAGAGTGAATTATTTAAAGAGGTGATGCTATAGAGTAATTTTTTGAATTTTGTAAATTTAGTGGAATGAGTGAAAATGACAACAAGAAAAAAGTATTTTTTGGTATTATTTAGTGGTACATGTTTTTTTTTTTTTTTTTTTTTTGGTGTTGTTACATTCAGTTTGGACTGCAAGCTCACAAAAACTTTTGATGATCTGAGCAAAATTTTGTGAAAATTTGATTATCGCTGTGGGAGGAGTTTGAAAAAGTAGGTTTTCAATTAAATTATTAATGCCGACAGGAGGATTGGCCGACCATGACAAATGTGTTATTGTTGAACTCTGCTTGACCCAATAGGCTAAAATTATCAAAAGTTATTAACATTTTATATATTTTGTTATATTTTTTACCACAGGCTAGCACTGTCCTGAAACTTGTTGAGCACCTTCAGGGCATTGTGCCGATGACACATACTGAGTTTCATAACGATACACCAATGCATTTGTAAAATACAGCATTTTATGACAAAATTCAAAATAGCTGATGCCAAAAATGGCCAACATGGGAAAATTGGGTGCTTGGCCCCTAATAAAAATAAATATAGCTGCAAGCAGCAATGATGGGCTCAAGCACCATGGGTCCATTTCGATCCAGTGGCTTTTGAAAAACAATGCATGGTGGATACATGCATTTGGCATTTGACATTATTCTAAACAATTTTGAAGCAATTTGGGTAAATATAAGAGGATTATTTTAAAGTCTGTTGTAAGAGCCACACTTCCTGCTGCCAGGTGGTGGCGCTATAACCGTAACCCAAAATAGTCACATTCATGTGATTAGCCCCCAAGACTAAACATAAATCTTCATTTTTATCTAAATCACACATTGCACACAGAAGATATGAGACACTTCCTGTTTTCCATTTTTCACCATTAATTTAATGCCTCGCCATGGCAACACCGTTTGACATATCCAAAAACTTTTTACAATTTAGCATCTTCAATGTCTCGGCATAATGTTGACTAAATGTAGTGACAGTCTCATGAATCCCTTAGGTTCAGAGACTGCAATATTCAAAAAATCCAAAATGGCTGACTTCCTGTTGGGTGGAGCTAATAACTATAAGAAAGTTGTCAGGCTTGATGAGAACTATATATGTACCAATTTTGGTGACTGTAGGTGAAAATGGGGGTTCTACAGGGGCCGTCTTACATGCCCATTTTAAACGGGGTGCTACAGAGCCCCCCCCAAACCCCCCCCCCCACACACACACCCATACAAGAACTTTTGCCCAGCCCTAAAGTCTATGACTCTGATGTGTGTGCAAAATTTCATGAAATTTTAAGCATGCCAAGTGCCTCAAAAACACCCAAATATTGGAAGAAAGGAGTAATAACATTTAATGCGTTGCCACGGTACAACAGTATTTAAGATATCAAATATTCCTTTACAATTTTACATCAGCAGTGTCTTGACATTATTCTTAAGAATTTGATGTTACTTTATCGCATCGCCATGGCAACACCGTTCGATATATCAAAAATCAGTTTGCAACTTAGCATCGTCAATGTCTTGGCAAGATGTCACCCACATTTGGTACCTGTAACATAAATCACCTAAGAGGAGTATTTCAAATTCCAGAGCATGCATTTTTCAAACAATCCAAAATGGCCGACTTCCTGTTGAGTGGAGCTTATGACTGTCAGAATGAAAGTTGTCTGGCTTGGTGAGATCTATATATGTACAAAATTTGGTGACTGTAGCTCAAAAGGGATGTGCTACAGAGCCCCCCCGAACATGCCCATCTTCTAGGTGGTGCTACAGAACCCCCTCTACATGGCCATGTATGAACTTTTGCCAAGGCAGACGACTCTAACGCATGTTTTTGAGCATATTAAGTGCCCCAAAAGCCCCCAAAACCTTAATAATAATAATCCATAGAAGAACAATAGGGTCTCTACACTTTCAGTGCTTGGGCCCTAAAATCCTTAGAAGAACAATAGGGTCTCCGTACTTCCAGTGCTTGGGCCCTAACAATAAAAATAATAATCCTTAGAAGAACAATAGGGTCTCTGCACTTTCAGTATTTAGGACCTAATTAACCCCTGAAAAGTAATAAATGTTGCTGATTAAACATTACCATTGTGAATAAACGTGGCTTATTTTTAATGTAATAAAAAGCATCATAGCATGTCAGAATCACAAAGCTTTGAAGCTTTGGGGGTGAGAACAGATTGAGAATTTTTTAATAAAATTCAATATGGCGGAGAGGCAGTATGGCAGATATGGGGAAAATTGGTATAGTTGAAATCCACACAGACACCAAGTTCATGATTTTAGGACATAATGTTCAAAAGTTATAGGAAAAATAGATATTTTTCACACTTTTTTGACCCATAGGTGGTGCTGTCACCAACCTTTGCATGTACCCTCAGATCGTTCTCTAGTACTTACATTTCGATAGGACAAAGTGTTTCCAAGATACAGCCTCAAATCCTGTTTCACGTCAACCTCATTAACTTTTAACAAAGTTGAAAATAAAATTCTATATCATCCCATATCATTGCTCAGTCTAAAGTTTTTTTTGTTGTTGTGCAAATCAGGCAAAGTTTGTAGGAGCAGTAGCGAAAAAAGTATATACGTTATAAACCAAGATGGAGGCCACTGTAATGGGTGGAGTTTTAATTTAAGGGGTCCATTTGAATCATCAGGAGGAGAGTAATCAGATGCAAAATCAGAATTTTGTTTTTAGGACAAATGGTTTAAAAGCACTAAAGAAAACATAATTTTTTAACTGGTAGTGATGCTATATAATTTGACTTATGGCACTTTTCCATTGCATGTTACGGTTCGACTCGACTCTGCTCGCTTTTCTGAGCTTGCTTTTCCACTGCAGTTTAGTGCAGCCTCAACGTGGGTGGGATTATAGGCTGATCGTCATAGTTGCACCACCTCTACTGCCGTGACATCATCTTAAATGTGACACAAACATTACTGACCATAAACAATAGCATGACCGCTAGCGGTTAACTGATAGATCATTGTGCTGCATAAAGCAGTTGTTGCATGGAGATTTTACACAAGTGTAACAGTTAAATTGGCCTGGTTGTTTTAGAAGAAAGCTTTCCAGTAGCTAGTCAACAAAGTAAAGTGAAGCTTTCAAGCAGAATATAGAGTTAACGTAACAAAACGTACCATCCTCCATCATGGACTCCAACAACGTCGTGGCCGAGTCCAGGGCACTCTCCCTCCCATTGCTTGCCGGTCTATTGCCGATAGATAACGTCCATTTGGTTGAACCACTTTCACTTTCTTCTGTTTGAACCACTCCGGCTGTTGTGGTCTTTGATGGTACTGTAGTCACTTTTAAGTTTTTTTAACTTTTCCCTACACTGTTGGTAGGTCCGGTGGTAGCTGTGTGCGCCCAACAGCTGAGACACTTCCTGAAATACTTTTTTGTTTTGCATCGCCCCATCCAGCTCTCGTTGGATTCTCTCCTCGGCTACTAATGAGAGGAACGTCTGCACTTCGTTTACGCCGTGGTTTTGTGCACAGCCATTTCTTTTTACAATCGAAAGTCGCGTGAACAAATGATACTGCTAACGCTGTTGCTAACTTTAAAACTAGCGGGTTGATGTCCCATGTCAAAAAAACAAAAACAACAAAAAAACAACTTAAATAAAAATGTCCTGTGTCGCAAATCCAGTGACACTGGTAGTGACAATTCTCTCTGACCAATCAGTAATCTGCAGGGTTTTGACATCAGATTTAGTATCGGCTTGGCTCGCTTGGAACCTCGACCGAGGTTATACTAAAAAAAAGTACCAAGTATCAGGTACTATCCACAGTGGAAAACCCCAAAAAGTGAGCAGAGTCGAGTCGAGCCATACCGTGCAGTGGAAAAGCCCCATTCCCTATCTGTCACTCACTCGACGTTGTGTCGATGTAGTGACACTAGGGGTCACTCTTGGGAGCCCGAGACACCTCTGGTCTTTGATAAAAGGCCAATGAAAATTGGCGAGTGGTATTTGCATGCCTAACGGTCATGCTCACTGAGCTGAATACTACTGTTCATTCACCTCTGCTGGATCTGACGGCGCATTTCAGCAGCTTCTCCCCCCCTGCACTGGTGCACTGCAGAGAATGCCCCTGGGCGCTTCGGCAGAAATAAAAGAGTATATTTCTCTAAAAGAGTATATTTCTCTAAAAGAGCGGCATACACGGAACGTCTTTTTAAAGACGCGTCTTTTTAAGGACGCTTTTCTGATTGTGTGTTATTCCTGGTTGCGCTCGTTATCTCTCGCCTTCTGACGGTCACGATCACTGTCTTTCGTGTCTGGGCACTGCTCACGCGGATACAGCGTTCGTGGATGGTCATGTTCTCATTGCGAGAATATGTCCATTGCAACGTTGCGGTCGCGGCTCGCCTTCGTAAGAAAGCAAGCCACCCCAGAGGCTCCCGCCTCGGTCATTTTACCCACGGGTATGAGGCCAGCGCGGCTAGCACTGGGGGCAATTTGGGGACCCCAATGGGACCGCCTCCGCCGGGTATCTCCCCGCAGACCTCCCATTCCCCAGCACGCTCGTCTGCCCCGATTGGGCTTCCGGATGAGTCCGTCGGCTCGTCTCACGGCGAGTTCGACCTCTTATTCGGAGCCCGCGAAAGTGATGAGCTCTCGAGCGCAGCATCGGAGAGCGGGCTCGTCCAGTCGGAAACCTCAGCTGGGCTCCTCCCTTCGGGGTCGATTGCCCAGTCACAGGCTGACGCAGAGATGACGAAATGCTTTCCCGGGCAGCTGCGAGCGTCGGCTAGTGTGGAACTCACTGCTCTTCCCTGAACCCTCGCGGCTCGGTGATTGGTTCCTGGGCTCGCGGCGCCGCTCAAAGCCATGCCCCGCCCCGTTCCTTTCTTCCCGGAAGTGCATGAAGAGCTGACAAGGTCGCGGGAGGCACTTTTTACTGCCCGGTCCCGATCTTTTCAGCTTCCCCGCCCTCACTACCCTCGATGGTGGGGCGGCCAAGGGCTATTCGGCAATCCCCTGGTGGATAAAGGCGCTCACGGTGCACCTATGCCCGCAGAGCGCCGCCACCTGGCGTGGGTGCCCAAAGCCCCCGTCCAAGGCCTGTAGGTTTACGTCGTCTCTGAAGGCCAAGGCCTACGGTGCCGCTGGACAAGCCGCCTTCGCCCTGCACACCATGGCTCTCCTGCAAGACCGCCAAGGCGCTAAAGGAAATGCACGAGGGTAGTTCCGCCCCAGGATTGATGCAGGAACTGTGCTCGGCGACCGACCTCGCTCTCTGAGCGATGGAGGTCACGGCACAGTCTCTCGGGCGGACGATGGCCACACTAGTGGTCCAGGAGCTCCACCTTTGGCTCAACCTGGTCGAGATGGGTGAGACCGACAAGACACGTTTCCTTGCTGCCCCCAATTCCCAGGCAGGCCTATTCGGCGACACCGTTGAGGACTTTGCCCAGCAGTTTCGATGGTAGAGCAGTAGATGGATGCTAGCCGGAGTATCCTGCCCCAGCGCGGCTCAAGATCCCGCACCCTGTCTACTCATCGCCAAGGGCGTCCCCCTGCGGTGACTGCACCGGCTCCGCCGCAGCCCGCCCCTTCGGCCCGGCCCCAGCTTGGGGCCCACCGCAGGAAGCAGACGCCACCCGTCTCGCAGCCGCCCAGAACCAGTGAAAGGCTTCAAAGCACCCTTGAGATGGGCGACCCAGGGACAACGAAACCCGCTGCTCTGGAGCTGGTAAGCAGATCTCCATCTTTTTGTTTCCTTTTGCATTTAATTGCGCTGCATGCCCAAGTGGCTGCAGTACTCAAGAGCTCAGCAAGAGCGGTTTCCTTGTTCCCTGGGTCACGTATCCGGTGTGCACGGCCGTCATCGCGACCACCGTCCACCACTCTATTTGGCAGGTTTGGCGCTCCAGCGGCGGTCTCCCGCCCCTGAGCGCCCAGCTGTGGCACAAATCCGCCCCTGATGTGGCAGTCTCCACGGGTCACAGGCTGTTCCGGGGGTGGTCACAAGGAGCCAGGTAAGTGCTTCGATGTCCTTAGACTCCGCACGACCACGATGTGGTGTGGCACCTCGAGCTCCGCCCCGCCGCGAGGCCCCACCTGCCGGTACGTCCGATGACGTTGTTCCTTTGGTCCCCCTTGCGCGGAACTTGGACGCATGGCTTGCGCTTTCCAATCCGTCGCGAGGGCTGGTCCGGACTGTCCGACTCGGCTGCGCGATTCACTTCACAGGGCATCCACCCAGGTTCAGCGGTGTCCACTTCACCTTGGTGAAAGATGAAAACGCTGCTATTTTGCGCGGAGATTGCTACCCTCCTACGGAAGGGCGCGATAGAACCTGTCCCTCCAGCCGAGATGAAGAAGGGGTTTTTCGGCCCCTACTTCATCGTACTGAAAAAAGTCGGTGGGTTGAGGCCAATCTTGGACCTGTGAGTTCTAAACTAGGCTTTATACAGACTCCCGTTCAAGATGCTGACGCAAAAACAAATTCTGGCGAGCGTCCAGCATCAAGATTGGTTTGCGGCGTAGACCTGAAGGATGCGTACTTCCATGTCTCGATCCTTCCTCGACACAGACCTTTCCTGCGGTTTGCGTCCGAGAGTCAGGCGTATCAGTACAAAGTCCTCCCTTTCGGCCTGTCCCTGTCTCCTCGCGTCTTTACGAAGGTCGCAGAGGCTGCCCTTGCCCCGTTAAGGGAGGTGGGCATTCGCGTTCTCAACTATCTCGACAACTGGCTAATCCTAGCTCATTCTCGAGACATGTTGTGCACACACAGGGACCTGGTGCTCTCACACCTCTGCCGACTAGGGCTTCAGGTGAACTAGGAAAAGAGCAAGCTCCTCCCAGTTCAAAGCATCTCTTTTCTCGGTTTGGAGTTGGACTCAGTCTCCTTGACGGGGCACCTTACGAACGAGCGCACCCAGTCTGTGCTGGCCTGTTTGAAGGCGTTCAAACAGAAAACAGTGGTTACACTGAAACTTTTTCAGAGGCTCCTGGGGCATATGGCATTCTCGGCGGTGGCCACCCCGCTCGGGTTGATGCATATGAGGCTGCTTCAGCACTGGCTCCAGACTCGAGTCCCGAGATGGGCATGGCGCCACAGGACACGTCACGTGGTCATCACGCCGGTCTGTCACCGTCTTTTCAGCCCTTGGACCGATCTCTCATTTCTACGGGCAGGTGTTCCTCTAGAACTGGTCCCCAGTCCTGAAAACTACTGTTTGAATGATGCTGCATCCATGCCACTAGATGTCAGTGTAAGCCATACTTCGACATAGTCCAAAAAATTACTGAGTGCACCTTTAAAGCTGCACTAAGAAACTTTGGGCTCTCTAGCAACATCTATGGTTGAAACCTAAAAATGCAAGCAATTTGCAGGGAAACATTTTATGAGTTGTGTTTCGGCTCTGCTCTTCTGCACAAATTCATCTCATGGTTTGAGGTTACCTGAAAATTGCCAGTGATAACTGATATATTCATCTGCAGAGCTGGAGTCATGATGTGCTAGTTGATATTATGTTATTCGATTAAACATTTATAACAAAGATATTACTTGCTTTGAGGAAGATGAACAACCTTTTAATTTAATATGATTATTTAAATGTTTTTTTCAACTTGTATTGTACTACACATCAATTTAAGAGGTGAAACTCATGATATGGATGATATGAGTTCAGTTGATGACACTTTATTTTTATATTACAATCAGCCTCAGTGGACGATGCAGTTGAACTATAATACTACAATAGTAGGTCTATGGACTGCAAACAATAAAACTGTAATCTAAAAACACAAAAAGAAGATTCAATAATGATGCGGATGAAATATACTTTATTAAACATGAAAACAATATGCAGAAGTGTGCAATATAACAATTACAATAATAAACGTTTAATAATTTTATGGGCAGTAAAATTATAATAGAGCTGCATGTATATGGGAGTGAAGAGTACGCCGTTCATACAGTGCATGTAAACTGGAATGCTGTTTTCTCGCAATAAGCCACTTTCTGGTGTCCATGTAAACGTAGTCAGTTACAATTTGGTTGTACTTTTCCAGTTGCAATCAGTGCCAATGAGCCATATCCAGGACAGGGATATTCCCATACTGGACTTTTGCTTAAGATGTGGAATCAGGCTTTATGACATATCCCTCTAGTGGGATGAAGCATTATCAGAGCGTGGGGGCCCAGGTAGTCATTACCCACCACAATTTTTTCATTTTAGTTCTAGGCATGTGAGATTTAACAAATCGGGATTTTTGCGGCATATTTTACAAATTTGTATTTTTAAAAAGATTTTGGTTTTGAATTTTTGATGGGATTAGCTGCAAAAATCCAAATTATAGAATTTCAGCTTTACATTTTCAGATGAAATAGAAATTCAGCACTCCAGATACAAATCTCTGAAATTAAGATCTCAGAAATTCAGAACGTAAACAAACTAGGCCAAATTTCAATTAGAGTTTTACAAGCAGAAAACACAGCTCTGCTTAACATTTCGCCTAGTTTGTTTATGATATTTATATGAGATTTGTATTCAGATTTATGAATTTCTTCTTCATCTCAAAATATGAAGCTGCAATTCTATAATCTGAATTATTACAGCTAATTCCACCTCTAAATAATTAAAAACCAAAAACATCTATTATTTAAAAAAAAATACACATTTATAAAATATTTTGACTTGTCTAGAAATCAAATGAACATATTTCGATTCTAATCCTTTCATTGTTCTAGCTTCATGCCATCCAGCCTGAAGTAGTAAGTAAACTTAATTCCTGCAGTTTTACAAATACCATGTGTACAGAAGCACAATTCATAGCAAATAAATAAATAAAAACATATGAGAACAAAAACTTTGGTTTGATCAATATTGTTTTATCAGCAACCCAAGACAATTGCCTCACAAGAGGTGCATTTACATTCACTCTCTCTCCCACTATCTTTATATTTAGGTTTACTAATTTACAGTGATTTTACCTTAAACTTGAACATTGTTCTTCCTTGTGAGCACAGGTACAGTATTTAATACTATTGTTACTTCCTATCATAAAATTACAGAGCAATAACTTTCTGGAGTACTTTTAATGAATACTTTGATTTCCAATAAAGTTGTCTTGTTTTTTTTTTCCAATTTCCAATCCAATTTGGAATGCCCTATTCCCACTACTTAGTAGGTGTAATGTTGCTTAGCAGTGACAGGCAAAGACGAGATGATGTGAACATGAACACATGACTATAAAACAGAAACTGAACTTCCTAAATAAAAGACATGAACACAAAACATGAACAAAAACACATTTAAATGTGACAGTAGGTCCACTTGGTGGCGCAGTTACCTCAATCCGGGTGGCAGAGGACAAGTCTCAGTTGCCTCCGCTTCAGAGACAGTCAATCAGCGCATCTTATCATGTGGCTCGTTGTGCATGACACCGCGGAGACTCCGCATGTGGAGGCTCATTCTATTTTCTGTGATCCACGCACAACTTACCATGCGTCCCATTGAGAGCAAGAACCACTAATCATGACCACGAGGAGGTTACCCCATGTGACTCTACTCTCCCTAGCAACTGGGCCAATTTAATTGCTTAGGAGACCTGGCTGGAGTCACTCAGCACAACATGGATTCAATAAATTTGTCTTGTTGAACAAGTTCAAACTTTCTACTATCCCTTACATAGAACAACAGCTCATTCAGCACTATTGGTATTGCACTGTAGAGACCTTTAATTTGGGAGAAAACTATCTTTGTTTTGTTTTTTGCTCAGTATGCTGACTTGCACTGCAAAACATTATTTTGTCTTAAGGTGTCATGTAAACCCTTCTCCCCACATGTATACGCACTAATCGGACAACAATTAGCCTCTCCTTTGAGCGCAAGCTCCGAAAGAAAGAGGTGACGCAAGACGTAAAGTTTTTAACCCGGTGCATTTGACGTCCTTCCTTCAAATGTTTGATTACACATTGTGCCATGTATACTTGTCAGACAGATGTAGACTGTAACTTGACTATGCAAAAACCTGCTGTATAGCGATTATAAGCACATGTAAACATAATGAATGTCAAAGTGCGCAAAGTTCAAATGATGATGAATGTGACATATTTGGACAATAGCTTTTTTTATGTCTCAGTAGACCACTTGATTGCATGAAACTCTTCCAACATGAAGTGCAGTGGTACGGCTTATGTCTAGTATGAACTCTCTGATGTGTCCTCAGGGTTCCCAAAATAAGTGAATCTCCTTTCACAATGTGAACACGTGTAAGGGTTTTCTTAACTATGGATTCTCTGATGTACTTTCAATTCCTTGGCTCTAATAAAGGTTTTACCACAAATTTTAGCACACATGAGGTTTTACATCGGCATGTATGTTCTGGTGATCTTTTAAACAGTTCGGCCATGAAAAACTCTTTCCACAAAAAGAATACAAGTAAGTCTTCACATTTTAATGAATTTTGAGGTGTGCCTTCAAGTGGGATGTTTGATTGCACTGATCACAGTGAAATGGCTTTAATCCAAAATTGCAGAAAGTGCAGATGATTCTTTAAATGTGATGCTTGTGTGAAACTCTTTCCACAATGAGGGCAAATGTAAGGTGTCTCTCCAGTGTGTATTTTTATGTGGACTTTATGTGGATTTTCTTTCCATTTGAAACTCTTTCCACACTCAGAGCAGATGAAAGAATTTTTCAGATTAACAATTTTTATTGATTCTCATAAATTAACACAGAAAAACAACATAAATACACAGAATCAATCTTAACCCCCACTATTACCCCTCCCCCTCCTAATCCCCAACCCCACCCTGGCCCCAACAACATCCCAGTGGTCGCAAATTATATAGACACACAGACAAAAAAAAAATAAATAACAAAATTAAAAAATAAATAAATAAACAAATACAAATATAATAAAAATAATCACCCATCCATAAATGATATATACCCTCCCCATTTCTCCACGAACCCATTATATTTCCCCATTCTTCTAAACGACACCAAATTTTCAAAGGATCTCAACACACTACTCTCATATAGGTCACCGAGTGTAGTAACCCCCCTCACAATCCACTCTGACTAGCAGAAAGGGGACTTATTGTTACGTAGTTTAGGGTTCAGCCATAAGCTCGAGGCAACATTTAGATCCGAGTTAAACACTCTGGACACTTTTGTCCATACCAAGTGCAAATGCGAGATAACGGGGTGTAGTTTAACTTCTCCGGTTAGATTGATAGAAAGGCTTTGCAATGGCAAAATAGAGGCAAGAATTCCAGTTCAATACAAAGCCAGGGAGGGGCTCTTTCAGGTGGAAGGGACCAATGAGACAAATATCTGAGACTGAATGTGTAATAATAAAAAAAAAATCTAGGGTATGCCTAGCCCGCCTTTGTAAATCGGCCTATGCAGTTTACTGAAATGTAATCTAGGACACTTACCATTCCAAATGAAAGACTTCTCTATGCTCTCAAATTGCTTGAAATAAGAGAAGGGGACATCTATAGGGAGTGACTGTAGCAGGTAGCTGAATTTTGGAATAAAGTTAATTTTAATAACATAAACCATCCCATTCATCGATAAATGTAATGTAGCCCACCTGCCCACATCGCTTGAAAACCTTTTTATTAAAGGGTCAAAATTAACTCAAATTTATTGGGAATAAAATACCCAAATACTTAATGCCCTGTTTGGGCCACTGGAAAGCGCCCATCTGGAAAGCCGTTACTATGCTGTCAGAGCCAAAGCTTTGGATTTAGACCAATTGAATATATCCTGAAAACTTAGAAAATGAATTAATAATTCTGTGGAGGCAAGGCCAAGATCTAGTGGGGTCAGAGACCCTGCATAAAGCAGAAGTTTAGGCGCCATACCACCTGCCATTACCCCTGGAAAATCATCCTCCTTTCTTATCGTGGCTGCTAATGGTTCCAGGGCGAGACAGAACAATAATGGGGAAAGAGGGCAACCCTGCCGGGTGCCCCTATCCAGAGTAAAATAATCTGAAATTAATCCATTTGTTTGTGCTGCCGCTACAGAGTGTTTATAAAGTAACTTAATCAATCCAATAAAAGTATTCCCGAACCCATATATTTCCAAAATCTTAAAAAGATAATCCCATTCTACCATATCAAATGCCTTTTCGTGTTAAGTGAGATGGCAGCGACTGGAGTCTGATCATTCGCCACTGACCACATGATACTGATGTTATCAGAAGAGCTGTGGCCCTAAATAAACCACACCTGATCTATATGTATAAGAGATGTCATAACTTTGCATAATTGGTTAATATTTTAACGTCTAGCTGGATCAGGGAAATTGGAAGGTAACACTTACACTTGCTTGGATCTTTGTCCTTTTTAAGAATCAGACTGATCCTGGCTTGTGTCATGGTTGGGGGAGCTTTCCATCCTTTAATGATTCCATATAAATGTCTAGCAAAAGTGGAGCCAGTTCTGTAGCATAAGATCTAAAGAAAATTCAGCGGCAAAGCCATCTGGCCCTAGAGCCTTGCCTGTAGGCAGGGCCTTAATTACCTTGTCAAGCTCCTCCAAGGTTATCTCAGAATCAAGATAATTTTTTTGCTCAGTCATCAATTTAGGGAGTTCTAGAGGTTCCACAAATTTTCTAAAATCTTCATCAGTAGACGAAGACGTGGAACTTTAAAGATCAAGATATAATTTTTAAAAGCATTATTAATATCAATGGCTGAGGTAAATATTTCATTACCAGCAGATTTCACTAAATAATAGTAGAACAGTAGAAAAAGACTGTCTCTGCTTTATATATCTAGCCAAAAGTTTTCCTGCTTTGGCCCCCGACTCAAAATATGACAGTTTTGCTCTGAATAACCAAAACTCCACTTTCCGCGACAAAATAGTTTTATATTTGTATTTCAATTGGGTCAACTCTCTGAGGCCATCAGACGACACTTTTAATATTCCCTTCCAACTCCACGAGTTCTCGTGCTCTGGATTTTTTAAAGAATGAGGCATACTGTATGATCCGGCCCCTAAGAACCACCTTAAGTGCCTCCCAAGCCACGCCCACAGAAGATACTGAGGACCAGTTGGTCTCCATATAGACATTGATTTCAGCCTTTAACATTTGTTGGAATTCAGGATTTTGCAAAAGGGATACATTAAAGCGCCAACTATATGATTTCTTTTTCTTCATATGTGGCAACACCTCTAAACTCACCAGAGCGTGATCTAAGACTAAGATGTTTCCAATTGAGCAATCAACAACAGATGAAATGAGGGATGTAGATATAAATAAAAAATCTATTCTAGAATAAATCTTTTGTACTGATGAAAAAAATGAATAGACCCTACCAGATGGGTTTAAAATAGCCAAATATCTGCAAGACCAAGATTTTTACCCATCTTGTGAAGCATCAATGTTGCTCTAGGGGGCTTGCACAATTTTGCTTCACTATGATCAAGAACTGAGTCCATCAAAAGATTAAAGTCTCCTCCCAATATTATATCATGAGGGGTGCCAGCGGCTTGCAACATCCCTTCAAGATCTATAAAAAAGCCCTGATCATCAGCGTTAGGTGTGTAAATATTAGCCTTTCAACCTTTATCAACCTTTGCCCCTGAATTTCTGTTAAACAATAATGACTCTTCCTAATTTATCTTTAATCTGTTTGAGGCATTTGAATTGTTGATGCTTATTTATCAATGTAATGACCCCCATGCTCTTACTTGAGCCAGCACTAAAGAAAATATGTCCACCCCATATCTTGCCAAATTTTTCAGCTTCCTGCTGGGAAAGATGAGTTTCTTGAAGAAACACTATTTCATATTTCTTATGCTTAAGAAAAGAAATAACCTTCCTTCTTTTTATGGGGTGCTCCAACCATTCACATTCCACATGGAGAAAGATAACCCACTCATATTAACATTTTACATTTTTATTAATTAGAAAAAATAAATTGTGTGTCAAAAACAAGATTATAAAGACCATATTCCCCATTAATGCAACAATCAAACCCCAAACTTCCCCCCGAACCGAACAAACAGAAAAAAGAAAAACGTGCACATTAACCCTGCGCATGACAGTGTCAACCAGCGTCCATCCCTCTAAACTAAAATAGTCCATGTACGCCTTTGAGAGTCCCCGCAACAACTTTTCCGTCGGATTGCTCAAGTCCGATGCTTCTGTACAAATTTTGTGAGGCAAAATTACATAACAGAAAATACTTTGTAAAACAAACCTCAGCCAATAGGCAGAATAAAAACAAAGTATGTGTAGATTCATTCATAGAACTGTATCAAAGGTGTGTTCCTCCACAAAACAAGCTCCAGCAGAACCAGCACAAATTTATATATATATATATAAGCCGTTCAGTTTCCTCGGACAGTCAAACGAGTCTTCAGTGAGCTGGCTGTTCATGAGTGCAGCAGATGACTTAATCCTTCCAAAGTCCTGCAAAAAATACTCCACTAAACAAACTCCAGCCATTAGGAAGCATAAGCACAAAGAACGAGCAGATTCATCCACAACTGTCCCGAAGGAGTGTTATTCCACAAAACAAACTCCAGCCGCTAGGCGGAACCAGCACAAAAAGAAACAAAACAGGAGTCCCGGTTCCTCGGATGGTCAAGAGTGTATTGAGCGAATCAAGTTCACTCGGAGGCCACATAAGAAACACACCATGACTTCCTCTGTCCATCAACTTTATAAGAGACATTGCTTGTTGTGGGAATGTAGATATTTTGTGGCCATCCTTAGTATCCATTCTCAATCTGGCCAGGAACTTCAGTGTAAAAGCGATCTTCTGTCAATGCAAAAGTTTCTTGAAGGAGTGTTATTCCACAAAACAAACTCCAGCTGCTAGGCGGAACCAGCACTGAAAGAAACAAAAAAAGGCACCCAGCTTCCTCGGATGGTCAAGAGTGTATTGAGCGAGTCAAGTTCACTCGGAGGCCATATAAAAAATACACCATGACTTCCTCAGTCCATCAACTTTATAAAAGACATCACTTATTGTGGGCATGCAGATATTTTGTGGCCATGCTTAGTATCCACTCTCAATCTGGCCAGGAACTTCAGTGTAAAAGTGATCTTCCATCAATTCAAAAGTTTCTTGAAGGAGTGTTACTACACAAAACAAACTCCAGCCACTAGGCGGAACCAACACAAAAAGAAACAAAAATGGCGCCCAGCTTCCACAGACAGTCAAGAGTATGTACAGCGAGACAGCCCACTCGGGGGCCACATGAGAAATACCAAAAGGTTTACTCACCCCATTGATTCTATGAAGGACAGTGCTTGCTTGGGACATGTAAATACTTTGTGGCCATCCTTAGTATCTATTCTCAGTTTGGCCGGGAACATCAGTGCATAAGCGATCTTCCGTTGATGTAAGAGTTTCTTGCATTCCTTGAATCGATCACATTTCTCTCGTCGAATTCGCAAAGTCCGGGAACAAGAAAATTTTGTGATTCTTCCAAGAAAGTGTTCCTTTGCTCCTCGCTTCATGTAACACAAGATCTTTATTGGATGATCTCAGAACTTTGGCCAGAATTGATTGGGGCCTGTCTCCCTCAGCCGATCTGCGAGCCGGGACTATGTGAGCTCGCTCGATTTCCAGCTTATGGCCTGTTATGTCAAGCAGACTCGGGAAAAGCTTGTCTAGGAATTTCACCATATCTCTGCCTTCTTCATGCTCAGGAATTCCAACAATTCGGACGTTATTTCGCCGGCTACGAATCTCGAGGTCTTCCAGTTTTTCCAAAATGTGTTCCAAGTCTATCTTGGTCGCTAGCGGAATAGCAGCTAATTCCCTCTCCGATGACTCCAGATAATTGATCCATTTCTTGACATGTGACAATCTTGTAACCAGCTCAGAGAATTTTGTTTCCATCGCCATAATCAATCAACGTATTACAGCAAGATCCACTAAGTCATCAATAACTTTTGTCAGCATCACAAACATGCTCGCCAGTTGCCGCTGGATTTCTCCCGCCACACCGTCCAAACTGAGTCCCTGGTCTGCAGGCCTGTCAGAGGTTTCAGCTTGAGCACGTAAGTGCCTTTTAATATCTCCAGAGCCCAAGGATTTTGAATTCTTTGCCATGTTGTCTTCAAAGAACAGATATGTAGCAGGGTGTATCAAATCTCACCAGTTTATAACATAAAAATAATTAAAAACTAGCAAAGTGCGTAGAGCTCGTCGTTTACACGTCCGCTCCTCGCATGGCATCATGTGACTCCCCCTGGTGAAATAATTTTTGACTTCTGTTCTTTGTGAGATATTACTTCAGTTGTAAAATCATGAGGTTTCTGATTCTTTTGTCTCTCCTCCACTTCATTCAGACTTCCTTTTTCACCTCCATCAGGACTAAAACAAACACATGAAATCATACAAAATTCATATAAAGGGTATTCTGGTTAACATGAAATAACAGTGCACAGAAAGGATATTAAAAGAGACATTATTCAATGACATACTGATTGTATGGATCTTGTTATTAATTATGAATTGAGAATGGACACCAACCTGTATGTTAATTAATTTAATTTTTTTAATTAATTATATTTATTTATCATGCATTATACATTTGCACATATACAGTGAAATTCTTTTTTTTTCACATATGCCAGCTAAGCTGGGGTCAGAGTACAGGGTCAGCCACAATATGGTGCCCCTGGAGCAGATAGGGTCAAGGGCCTTGCTCAAGGGCCCAACAGTGGCATCTTGGCAGTGCTGGGGCTTGAACCCCCGACCTTCTGATCAGTAACCCAGAGCCTTAACTGCTGAGCCACCACTGCCCCACTGTTACTCAGGAATACTAATTTCCTCAGAGTCAGCGCCAGGACGAAATACGTGGGGGGGCATGTGGAATTTCAGAGGGGGCCACATTTTGAGAATGATAACAGGAAAAAGACGGTGTGGTTGTTTCAAGGAGCACAATACTTGTTGACCCCTCTCCAAACATAGCGCTTATGGTTGTGATCATAAAGCTCTATTTTGGTCTCGTCACTCCAAATTACAGTGTGCCAGAAGCTGTGAGGCGTGCATATTGTAACCAGGCTTATTTGTGGCATTGGCTTCTTTCCGGCAACTCGACCATGCAGCTCATTTTTGTTCAAGAATTGTCGTGTTGTGCTCCTTGAAACAACCACACTGTCTTTTTCCAGAGCAGCCTGTATTTCTCCTGAGGTTACTTGTGGGTTTTTCTTTGCATCCTGAACAATTCTTCTGGCAGTTGTGACTGAAATCTTTCTTGGTCTACCTGATCTTGGCTTGGTATCAAGAGATCCCCAAATTCTCCACTTCTTAATAAGTGATTGAACAATATTGACTGGCATTTTCAAGGCTTTGGATATCTTTTTATATCCTTTTCCATCTTTATAAAGTTCCATTACCTTGTTACGCAGGTCTTTTGACAGTTCTTTTCTGCTCCCCATGGCTCAGTATCTAGCCTGCTCAGTACATCCACATGAGAACTCATTGACTATATATACACAGACACTAATTGCAATTTAAAAAGCCACAGGTGTGGGAAATTAAACTTTAATTGCCATTTAAACCTGTGTGTATCACCTTGTGTGTCTGTAACAAGGCCAAACATTCAAGGGTATGTAAACTTTTGATCAGGGACATTTGGGTGATTTCTGTTACCATTACGATTTAAAAAGGAGCCAAACAACTATGTGATAATAAATGGCTTCATATGATCACTATCCTTAAATAAAAGACAGTTTTTTTGCATGATCAGTCATATTTTCAAATCAATGCCAAATTTTCACAATTTCTGCCAGGGTATGCAAACTTTTGAGCACAACTGTAAATGCATATACAGTAGGATCCTGATACTTCGCACCCCTTCGTTATTTATTTAAAGCAGTCTCTATGATCAATTAATATCATTATACCTACGTCAGAGAGAGAAGGAAAAATGTTAATAACTCGCTGCTGTGCATGATATCATCTGCATATATTGGCTCCTCATCCTCACCTCCTCTTCCTCTCTGACATCCAACGGAGCTCTCGCACGGACCACGTGTGGTGTAGTACTGCACATGTCATGTAGCATTGATGTTACCGTTATCACTTTTGGGAGTAAAGAGCAGTCCTCCCTTTGTTTGGTGAATGTCATTAAAGCGCAGCTTCCACACTTCTGCTTATTTTGCGCTCCACAATAACAGTGAACTTTGTTAGATTAAATTACTGTTTGTCATTGGCGGGGCCATGCACTGGGCCTCCGCTGTCTTCACTGATCCTGGAAACCTTAATCTCGACCCACAGAGCAATTTGTAGAAAACGAAATTTAAAATATTAAAATTGCACACCTGATGAAGCAGTGATTGTGTAAAATAAATAGATTGTTCTACACAAAATGATTGCAAAACAATATGGAATTGTGTAATTAATTAGGCTAAATGCATATAAAAATTCCAGCGGGGTAAATTACGAATGTTTATAAAGTTACACACAAATATAATGAAGTTACAATGATGTGCAGCACTATATAGTCACAATTCAGAACATCTTGGTAACTGATGTAACCTCTGTTCCCTGATGGAGGGAACGAGACGTTGTATCGATGTAGTGACACTAGGGGTTCGATCTTGAGAGCCCCAATCACCTTTGCTTAAAATAGAAAAGGCCAATGAGAACTGCCGAGTGGAATTTGCATGCCACTCTCCGTCCCCGGACATATGGGTATAAAAGGAGATGGCATGCACCACTCATTCAGATTTATGCTGAGGAGCCGATAGAGAGTCCCGGCAATGTCAGCAGCCGGTTCAGCGCCGCGGCAGGAGGGACACAACGTCTCGTTCCCTCCATCAGGGAACAGAGGTTACATCAGTAACCAAGACATTCCCTGTCTGTCACTCACTCGATATTGTGTCGATGTAGTGACACTAGGGTTTCCTATAGGACACGCCGCAGAAGCTGAACCGTGTCACAAGGTAGGGAAGAGTGGACACAGGCAAGCTGCTGTGTGCCTCACAGCGAGCGCTCAACCATGTCGTGACCTTCCAATGAATTAGGTAAGGCGTCTCCCTAGTCCCATAAAGGGGGGGAGGAGGCACTTACCCAAGTAGGCTACCGGTTGTGCCTTTCCTGATTTGCTGTTAAGCAATTTCCTGCCGAGCACTTTCTAGAATAGCGCTGGGAAGTGCTCTTCCCTCTCCAGGAAGGACAGCACTACGGAGACCACATCCTACCGGAGGGAGGTTAACATGTGGAGAATACCTCACATGGACTTACCAATGGGGAAGTTCACATATGGAATGATACCACCGGAGGACCCTATCTACAGAGAGGGTATGCAGCCACAGTGGCTGAGGCAGAGAAAGCTCTGGCGAGGGAAAACACATGGTTCACCTAAGGGGAAACCGAACAGTGGAAACTCATCATACGGGATTACCAAGGGGGAATCACCACACATGGAGCACTAAGCCTGAGCACACGGGCTCACCTGAAAAGGGGCATACCACGAGTACTGAGCCTGGTGTCGTTACTCCTCCACCAAAATTGTCACTGAACAGTGCTAAAGAATTAAAGAGGTGACTATTGTGGACAAAAAGGCACACATTATCACCTTTGAAAAAAGGAGAAAGGCGCAATGCAAGTGTTTCACCCAACCGGCCACGCAGTCTACCTGCTGTTACCGCGTAACACTCGGGTCGAAACCGGGTCTATGCATAGGTTATAAAACCTTGCAAAGGTATTGGGTGTAGCCCAACCCGCAGCCCTGCATATGTCTGCTAGAGAGGCCCCCCTTGCCAGTGCCCAGGAGGACGCAACACCTCTAGTGGAGTGCGCCTGGACTCCCAAGGGGTACAGCAAGTCCTGAAATTGGTATGCAAGGGAAATGGCATCCACAATACAATGGGCTAGCCTCTGCTTGGAGACAGCTTTCCCCTTCCGCTGTCCTCCAAAACAAAGAGCTACTCCGAATGTCTAAAGCTCTGCATGCAGTCCAGATAGATTCGCAGGATGCGAACTAGACACAGCAACGACAAGGCCGGTTCTTCCTCCTCTGAAGGGAGTGCTTGCAGGTTCACCACCTAGTCCCGAAAAGGAGTGGTGGGAACTTTGGGCACGTAACCGGGCTGGGGTCTCAAGATCACGTGAGAGTGTGTCCTTCACGTGAGAGTGTGTCTCTCCCAAATCAGCTGGACTACATGGGGGTGGAGTCCCCACTTCTCCCGGAGCGTTACTGCCATGAGAGCGCATCCACTGCACGGTTGAGGATGCCCCGAAAGTGAGTGGCTCGCAGCGACTTCAATGTCTGCTGACTCCAGAGGCAGTGGCGGGCGAGTTCCAACATGCGACGTGAGCGTACGCCGCCTTGGCGGTTTATGTACGCTACAGTTGCTGTGTTGTCGGTCCGGACAAACACATGCTTGCCCCGAATCAATGGCCAAAGACTCCGCAGGGCCAGCAATACCGGCAGAAACACTAAGCAGTGTCCAGAGCCCCGAGACTGCCTGCCCATTGCACACGGCGCCCCAGCCCGAGTTTGAGGCATCTGTCGTGAACGCGACATGCCTTGACACCTGCTCTAGGGGAACACCTGCCCATAGAAACGCCAGGTTCGACCAAAGGCTGAAAGTCTGATGGCACTGTGGCGTGATGGTCACACGTCGGGTGCCGTGGCGCCATGCCCACCTCAGGACTCAAGTCTGTAGCCAGTGCTGAAGCGATTTCATGGCTGTCCAGAGGGGAGAGATAACGGCCATATCCAGTAGCGCAAATGCGGAAAGACATCTTTAAAAAGACAGCAAGCGTTTGCGTGAGCTCTTTAAGAACTAAATATACTCTTTTGAATATACTCTTTTAGAGAAATAGGACGTTCCCTATCTGTCACTCACTCGACATTGTGTCAATGTAGTGACACTAAGGGTCCCTACACGAAACGCCACAATAAGCTGAACTGTGTTATGTGAACTGGCGGTGTGAGACGGGCAGACCACTGTGTGCCTCGTAGCCAGCGCACCAGGCCGTCACGTAATCTCCCCCAACACTCTTATGAGCGTCGAACGGTCCTTTGGGAACAAGTCAACTTGCCCAACAAATAGGGACAGGCTAGCCCAGCCGTGGCCTCTTTTCCTCTTTTTTCTCCCCAAAAGAGTGGAATTTTGTTTACCGGCTGTGGGCCATAAGTGTCTACGTCGGGAGGGTGTCACTCCCAAGGGGAAGACACTGTGGAGACCGCACCCCGCCCGGAGGGGGGAGTATTTTGAGTGGAATTACATCACATGTTCTTACCATGGTCCCATGGTAGGTCCTACCTAAAGGGGGAGGAGCTCTACAAACATGGTGACCGGGGGCAGAGGAACCTCTGCCCAAGGAAGACGCAGTTTACCGACAGGGAAACAATTTAGTGGAAGTTAGCACATGTACTCTGACTTTCTCCGCAAACTCGTCTGCCACAGGGCTAAGGAGGAAAGTGAACACGACTGGGAGTCAAAAGTGCAAATCTTCACTTCAGGGGAGGGAAAAAGGCGCTATGCGCAAGCGGTACACCTGGCCAGCTGTCCCGGAACTTACCTGCTCGTACCTGACAATACATGGGACGAGACCGGGTCAACCCAGAGATTATAGAACCTCGCAAAGGTGTTGGGTGTTACCCAGCCCGCTGCTCTACAGATGTTCGCCAAAGAGGCGCCACTGGTCAGGGCCCAGGAGGCTGCCACACTCCTAGTAGAGTGGGCTCGTAGCCCCACGGGGGCGGCACGTACTGAGCATGATATGCCATCATGATGGCGTCAATGACCCAGTGGGTGATCCTCTGTTTGGAGACAGCGCTCCCTTTCCGCTGTCCGCCAAAGCAGACAAAGAGCTGCTCGGAACTGAATCGCGTAGCCGAGTTGGACGTTCCAGGTCAGCCATCGTGACGGGTTGGAGAGCACAAGCCACACGTCCAAACTCCGGGTGAGGGGGACCAAGGGGACAATCACGTCGGACGTACCGGCGGGTGGGGCCTCACGGCGGGGCGGAGTCCAGGGACATCGAAGCACTTACCTGGCTCCTGATACCCACCATAAGATTAGCCGGGGAGGGGGGAGGAGGAATATCGTCCCCGCAGTCCATTGGAATCAACCCGGTGTGGGTGTGTTTGTGCCACAGCTGGCGTGCAGGGGTGGGGGGCCCGCCGCTGGAGTGCTGAACCTGTTGAAATGGGACGGTGGACGGCGGTCGTGACGATGGCTGTGCGCACCGGATATGTGACCCAGGGAACAAGAAAACCGCTCTTTTGTTGAACTTTTGGGTACCGCAGCCTCTTGGGCATGTGCCGAAATAAAAGGAAACAAAAGATTCTCCTCCCGGTCCTCTACCGGGGCATGTGGTCTGTCCTCCAGCTCCAGAGTAGCGGGTCTCCTCGTCCCTGGCGGCCGGCCGTGAGACAGGTGGCGTCTGCTTCCTACGGTGGGCTCCACACCGGGGCGGGCTGCAGCAGAGCCGGTGTTGTTGCTGCAGGAGGACACCCTTGGTGACGAGCAGATGGGGTGCAAGATCTTGAGCCGCGCCGGGGCAGGATGTGTTGAATAGCCTCCATCTGCTGCTTCACCGCCGAGAACTACTGGGCAAAGTCCTTGACGGTGTCGCCGAACAGGCCAACCTGGGAGATGGGGGCGTCTTCGTCACCTGGAGAGTGAGGTCGGTCGCCAAGCACAGTTCCTGCATCAATCCCGGGTCAGAACTACCCTCGTGCAGCTCTTTTAGCACCTCGGCTTGGTGTACCTGCAGGAGAGCCATGGTGTGCAGGGCGGAGACGTCTTGTCCAGCGGCACCGTAGGCCTTAGTTGTCAGAGATTATGTAAACCTACAGGCCCTGGACGGGAGCTTCGGGCACCTGCGCCAGGTGCAGGTGCTCTGCGGGCACAAGGGATGACCGAATACCCCCTGGCCAACCCACCATCGAGGGTAGTGATAGCGGGGAGCTGAAAGACTGGGATCGGGTAGTAAAAGGTGCCCCTCACGATCTGGTCAGCTCCTCATGCACCTGCAGGAAGAAGGGGTGCGGCCGTGAGCGGCGCTCTGGGCCCAGGAACCAATCATCGAGCCACGAGGGTTCAGGGGAGAGTGGAGGGTTCCACTCTAGCCCGACGATCACGGCCGCCCGGGAAAGCATGTCCGTCAGCTCTGCATCGGCCTTACCCAAAGGAGGAAGCCCAGCCGAAGCCACCATGTCAGACTAGATGACGGACAGGCAGAACTCGCCCTGAGATGAGCCGGCGGTCTCATCCGAGAGCCCGATCAGGGTAAGTGAGCGTGCTGAGGAATGGGAGGTCCGCGGGGGGGGGGGTTTCCCGGCGGAGGTGCTCCCATTGAAGTCCCCAAACCACCCCCAGTGCTAACCGATGCGACCTCATACCCGTAGGTAGAAGGACCGAGGTGGGGAGCCGCTGGGGTGGCTTGACCTCTTACGAAGGAAAGCCGCGACCGCAATGTTTCCATAGTCATGTTCTCGCAATAAGGACATGACCCATCCACGAACGATGTCTCTGCGTGGGCAGCGCCCAGACACGTAAGACAGCGATCGTGGCCATCAGAAGTGGAGAGATAACGACCGCAACCAGGAATAATACACAAACGGAAAGGCATCTTTAAAAAGACGTTCCGTGAGTGCCACTATTTCAGTTAGAAAATATACTCTTTTTAGAATTTACTCTTTTTGTGCTGCCGAAGCGCCCAGGGGCTTCTCTGCACTCCACGGGTGCAGAGGGGGAGAAGCCGCTGAAATGCGCCTTAGATCAAGCAGTTTAAGGTGAAGGTAGCGAGACTGAATTCAGTGCACTGAACGCAACCACTCGAAGAGAAAATCTGAATGAGTGGTTGCAAGCCAGCTCCTTTTATACCCGTATGTCCGGGGGGAGTGGCATGCAAATTCCACTCGCCAATTCCCATTGGCCTTTTTTCAAAATCAGAGGTGTTTGGGGCTCCCAAGAGTGACCCCTAGTGTCACTACATCGACACAACATCGAGTGAGTGACAGATAGGGAAAGATTTATTTCAGCTTTTATTTCTTTCATCACATTCCCAGTGGGTCAGAAGTTTACATTCACCTAGTCATGTAAAGTTAGTATTTGGTAGCACTGCCTTTAAATTGTTTAACTTGGGTCAAACGTTTTGGGTAGCCTTCCACAGGCTTCTCATAGGTCTGTAGGCCTCCTTGCTCGCACACACTTTTTCAGTTCTACCCACAACTTTTTACCGGATTGAGGTCAGGGCTTTCTGATGGCCACTCCAATACCTTGACTTTGTTGCCATTTTTCCACAACTTTGGAGGTATGCTTGGGGTCATTGTCCATTTGGAAGACCCATTTGTGACAGAGCTTTAACTTCTTGGCTGATGTCTTGAGATGTTGCTTCAATGTATCCACATCATTTTCCTTCCTCATGATGCTATCTATTTTGTGAAGTGCACCAGTCCCTCTTGCAGCAAAGCACCTCACAACATGATGCTGCCACCCCCATGCTTCACGGATGGGATGGTGTTCTCCAGCTTGTAAGCCTCACCCTTTTCACCCTTTTGGTCATTATGGCCAAACAGTTCAATTTTTGTTTCATCAGACCAGAGGACATTTCTACAAAAAGTAAGATCTTTTTCCCCATGTGCACTTGTAAACTGTAGTCTGGCTTTTTTATGGTGGTTTGGGAGCAGTGGCTTCTTCCTTGTTGAGCAGCCTTTCAGGTTATTTTGATATATGACTTGCTTTACTGTGGATATAGATAATTTTCTACCTGTTTCCTCCAGCATCTTCACAAGGTCCTTTGCTGTTGTTCTGGGATTGATTTGCACTTTTCGCACCAAACTACATTCATCTCTAGGAGACAGAATGCATCTCCTTCCTGAGCAGTATGATGGCTGCATGGTACCATGGTGTTTATACTTGCGTACTATTGTTTGTAAAGATGAATGTCGTACCTTCAGGTGTTTGGAAATTTCTCCCAAGGATGAACCAGACTTGTGGAGGTCCACAGTTTTTTTTCCGTGGTCTTGGCTAATTTCTTTTGATTTTCCCATGATGTCAAGCAAAGAGGCACCGAGTTTGAAGGTAGGGCTTAAAATACATTCACAGGTACACCTCCAACTGACTCCAATTAGCCTGTCAGAAGCTAATTGGCTAATTGCCTAAAGGCTTGACATAATTTTCTGGAATTTTCCAAGCTGCTTAAAGGATAAAGTCATATGAATTTAAGACAGCATGAGGGTAGTAAATGATGAGAAAATTATCATTTTGGAGTGATCTATTCCTTTAAAATGAGCTCTTAATCACCAGTTGTAGGCCTGTCGCGATTATTAAATAACCATCTGATCGCGGTTATTTGATCTAACTGCGGTTATTTGAGACAAATGCGATTATTGGGCATTCTAATTCCAATCACATTTTAATGCCCAAATATTTTAAGTGAATATACTGTATAAATGCCATGAACGGCGTGTTTGTGTGTCATTCAGTTGAACGGCGAGTCAGAGTGTCACTGAGCTGCACCACAGCTGGTCAACCAGCTCCTATTCGGAAGAGCGTGTGACACACTTCTAAAGCCCTCTGTTGCGCGCGCTGTCAGCAGAGGCTCGTGCCAAACTCCCATGAAAATGTAAACGAACAAGTAAACTGTGATAGTGAATGCAAAGCGCTCCGGTTTCATTTTAAAGGGTAGTTTAATGGCAAATGTTCTGGTTCATACATGCTGTGACAGAGGAGGAGACCCACGCTTACTCTATTTCTGTTGAGTGATGAAATAATGAAACGAAATCTCTTCATGACAAGAGATTTTGCTTCATGACAAATAAGGGCTTGTGGGTTTAATCAGAGCATTAAAATAATGTGTAAAGTGAAGAAATTAGGATAGAAATATTTTACTCTTGCATAATATAATATTATATAAATGTAATAATATATATATATATATATATATATATATATATATATATATATATATATATATATATATATATATATTTGTTTTATAAAAAATATAATGTAAAATATGAGTTCAAAAAACAAGTGTAAATGTAAAATGGACCAAAACTAACGTTGACCAAAAAGAGAGACATTAAGCATTTAGAAATATTTT